>NW_026623038.1:0-15703 GCF_023065955.2 Ursus arctos
TGCCCCCACGGCTTCCGTGACCCCCGCTAGATGCATAATTGTCCAATAATGAGATCAGCCTGCTTAGGAGAATGTGAAGAAAGAGATCTAGTCAGTTCTGCATTAGCGAGTAAGTTGATTCAGGTTTCCAGAGAATTGTTGCAAATTTTAATCCCCTGTAATTTATACTCTATATTACTGAGAAACGTGCTACCTGTGTCAGGTCATGTGTTGCCACATTGCGGATTCTTTTTTCCACATTCGTTTGGAATCAACCTCCGCATTTACTGGCAGATATTCCATAGATGATGTTGAAGAGAGTCCTTTCAGCTAGTTGTGTCAGTTATTTGAAATACACTTCCACTTATATACCTACCTTCAAAGGGGTAGAAATTATCTGCCCTGACCTAGGAGATCAATACATGGCTTAAATGTTTCATGGATATCTAGCTGAATTTTCCATTTTATTTTTGGGATCCAGAGAATCACTTTCTGCAGGTGAGAATAGCACAAGCCTAACCTGTTCCTATACGTACAGAAGTGCACATGTGCATGCATAATACTAACATAGAACCTTAATTGAAGAGAGGTGAGGCTGGGGGGGGGGGCTGGTGGCTCCATTGGTTAAGGGGCTGACTCCTGATTTTGGCTCAGGTCATGATCTCAGGTCATGGGATCACCCCATCTAGGGCTCTGTGCTCAGCGGGGAGTCTGCTGGAGATTTCTGTCTCTGTCTCCCTCTGCCCCTCCTCTTTCTCTCTCTCCCTTAAATAAATAAATCTTAAAAATAAAAAAGAAAAGGAATAAAGCCAAAGTGTGCATGTGCATGAATGTGTGTGTGTGTGTGTGTGTGTGTGTGTGTGTGTGTGTGTGTGTGTGTCTTCTAGGGCTTTCCTAATGTAGAATCCTCCTATCTTCCACACTTGAGAGATATTTCTTAAATACCCAGCAATTCCCTGTAATAAGGGCCAACATGTTTTGTGTGCCTACTGTGTACCAGGCCAATGCTGAACGAGTTACAAGGATTACCTCATTTAAGAAAGTCATCTTGTGAGGTTGGTACAGTTCTTATTCCCAGATGTCAGATGAAAAGGCTCAAGCCTAGAGCTAGAACTTGCTTTCCAGAGTGACACTACTAACAAGTGCTGGAAGTGGAATGGCGATGCGGGCAGGAGGCTTCCAAAGCATACACTGCTGATCTGTTACCACATCCCGGGTCCCTGCAGCCTCTCAACGTGTGGAATTCAATAAATGATAAAGACGATGCTGAATCACAGGAATCCTTTCACCCTTAACTTTTGGTGGAAAATTCCAAGACATGAAGACTAGCTAGCAAACAAGTTCTCAGCATCAGAAAGAGGAAACAGAGGAAAAGGGCAAAAATAAATGTACAGTTTCGTTCACAGTTGTGATTTTAAGGGAAAAATAATGAAAGAAAATTCAGCATGTAATCTTACGTGTGATATTAGAAAGTAAAGATGACTGGCATTACTAACTAGAAAGTCATGTCATTAGTCAGAAGGACTTACCCTATTCTATTGTCTTTACCTTGTTAAAGGGTGGAAAAGGTCCCTAATAGAATAAACAGATTATACTACAAAAAGCAAACATACAAGGATGGCTGAAAATAAAATGACTAATTTTCATCTCTCAAAAAAAAAACCCCACAAAACAGAACAAATATATAACCCTGCCCCCAATGTTCATTCGCCAGAGCACTCTCTTCTTTGTGAAGATTGTGTCTCCCAGGCAGCTGTCCTGACTTGGGTTTGAATAAAACTCTCTTTCTTTCTCTCTAAGATGTTTTAAAAGGTTCATTCATTTAGTGTCGACAATAACACTATGTTTTCTTTTTAAGTGAAAAATAAATGTTCCTGGTTCACAACTGCGACAGCACTGGAGGATGGCTGTTCCTTCTGGCCCCTTCCCTGTAGAACCAAGCATGTGTATATAGATTCCAGCACAAATGGGCTCATCCTAGAAGGATGCTTTGAAGGTCTGAGAAGCACTATCCACTCCATGGGTGAGACAAGAAGGCAAAGCTATTCCCACTTGGAACATTCCTTCTGGGGCTTAAAATTGCCTTGGAAATGCATGAAAGCATTGCGTTTCCTAAAACCCAAGGCTGGAACAGTCTGAGAGCAGCTGACCTTGCCAGGAACCAGGCACACCCCTGCAAGGAGGGTTGGTGCAGAAGGGAAGGGACAGGGCTCTGAGGGTGGTCTGCAGCTAGAGGGGTCCGTGGAAGGGGCCGTGGTGTGTGTGTGTGTGTGTGTGTGTGTGTGTGTGTGTGTTTGGGGCCCTGCCCACGATCCCACTCACGCCTGCGCAGGGCACTGTACCAAGGAGGTGCCTCCTTGACCCCCTGCGCTCCCAGAGTTGTGAGTCAGTGGGGCGGGTTGCCCGGCATTCAAGGGGCTGGAAGCACCACACTCCCCAACCAACCGTGTGGGGGAGGAGCTACGTCTCTATGGGCGGACCCAGAGCAGCCGAGGACGCAGACCGGGGAGCCAGAGAAGGGGAGCTCTGAGAGAGTCAACCTGTGGAGTTCCTGGCTGAGGGAGTGCGTGCTGTGTGTCGGGGTGGGGGTCTGGGAGTAGGGGGCACCCCGGGTGGGAGGTGAGGTTCTGGAAGGGCGTGTGGAGAGAGTTCCTCATGGAGACTCAGGTGAGTTTTTTTTCCCTTGCAAGTCTCTTCTGCCCAGTCTCCGTCAACTGGCCTTATGCCCCAGACCCAGGAACTCCAGGGCGCCCGCTCAGCAGAGCTTTTGTGGGATGGGTTGCAGACATTCCAGGGTTTCCCGTGTTCCCCAGGAAGAGCGAGAGTAAGGACCGCACAGTCCCCAACTTCAGTGGGGTGCCCCCTGTCCCCTGACACAGTGCAGGTAACGGACCTTGAGCAGTACCCCGAGTTCAGCAGGGTGTTCCCTGTTCCCTCAGGCACAGGTGTGGTGGTAAGAAGCCCCAGAACCGTTTGGGGGCTTCAGTATTGTGTGCCCTGTCTCCCGGGGACCGTGGGAATGGGCTGTGAAGATAATTACTACTTAAAGAAACAAGTCTGTGTTTCCCCTTCTCCCAGAAACGGCAGCAGCTGTGCAGGCTTTAGGTCCGAGGAGCTGCCTTCTCCCCAGCTGACAGCACTTCTCTGGCTCCACGAGACCCAAGGTTTTAAACGTCTGCATCTGAGTCAGTGAGGCCTCTTGCCACAGGACGCCAGCATTCAGAGAAAGCTGCAGGTCCGTTTGGGGAAATGGCATCTCCACGTCAGGACTGGAGGTAAAACCTCTCATTAACCCACCATCTCCTGGGCTTTGCTCTTTGCTCTAGTTGAGCCATGAAGTAAAACTGAAGTAGTACTTGTCAGCGTTCTGGATTTGCTGAAAGAGGTACTTAGTTTCTGAGCAGGGAGAACGTTGCAGGGCATCCCATTTTCCCTGTTCCTTTATTGCTTATGAATGGATTTTGAACAGCTGTTTCCTAGAAACACTCTTTTATTAGAAAGGGAAGGTGAGATTTACTCTTTGTGTATTTTTAAGATATACTTTATTCCTCATCTCACAGTGTTTATTCTGTTGGGCCTAAGATGTGGTTGAGAAGCCACCATTTAGAGTTAGGTGGCTTTTTTGTCGTCAGATACAGATTTGGATGATGCCTTGTCATATATCAAAGGTGATGTTTCATCACTGATTCGTCTTTTCATCCAAAGAGTTACAATGAGGGTCGAGGGAAAATTCAACATTATTCAAAGCAGCCTTTTCCTGTTTAAAAGTTGAGCTTGACTATCTAGCTTTACTAGATGTATCATCTCGGTATTTTGAAGGGCCATATTCTCTCTGTCGTTTCTTTGGTGGTGGAGTCAGAAGGAGAGTCTCTGGGAATTCCTCTGGATAGAGGCATGCCGGTGGCTTCAGGGGGCTTGGTGTCGGGAGCCCTGGGCGGAGTTCTGGAACTGCTTGCCCGATGCTGGGTGAGTCAGGTTATCCCACAGAGTTTCTGTTTCCTCCTTATGAGATTGCTGGAAGGTGACATAAGTCAAGCAGAGAAAGGCAATGATCATACAGTTTCACTCATTTATGGAACATAAGAAATAGCAGGGAGATCAGTAGGAGAAGGAAGGGAAGAATGAATGAGGAGCTTCACAGAAGGGGGAATGAATCACAAAAGACTATGGACTCTGGGAAACAAACTGAGGGCTTCAGAGGGGGAGGGTGGTGGTTGATTGGGATAGGCCACTGATGGGTATTAAGGAGGGCACGTATTGCACGGAGCCCTGGGTGTTAGCCGTAAACAAGGAATCATGGAACACTCCATCAAAAACTAATGATGTGGTGTATGGTGACTCACATAACATAATTAAAAAATTAAAAAAAAAGAAATTGCTGGAGGGTCATCTCTACGGAAAGGCTTTTTACACAGAAACTGTTCTGCCTAAGGAAGAGTAACTAAACATGATGTGATTTGGGCTGTATTATTCTGTAAATAATTTTAAAACTCCCTGTCCTAGGGATACGATATGTTATTGCACGCAGAGGCCTGAGAAAGCTGCAATGAAAGCTTGAGATCTCAGAGCACATTCGTGTTCCATGGATACGTCACTGAACGGTTTGCACAGGTAGGCAGGTAAGTGGAGAGAAATATGACAGAAGGGGAGAGAAGGTGTGAACCATTCATTAGGTAGCCTTCTCCCCTTCTCAGGAAAGCCTTGGGCCAGTGTCATTTTGGAAGAAGAGGGGGAATCCTGGAGCTTTGCAGCAGACAGGGGAGTTCCAGGTCTGGGTAGAGGTGACAGGGATCCCAGAGGAGAGCTGAGTGCATTCTGCAGCAGGGTGTGGGCAGGGCAAGCTCCAGGGGTGGCTGTGAGTCTCCCGTGTGACCGTTGTGACAGGTGAGGGCTGCGAGCAGGTTCCTGGCCGAGGACAGGTGAGGCACAGGTGGAGAGCTGGCCGAGCCCCTTCTTCAGGGCCACCGGCCTCACCAAACACACACAGCCTCATCGTCTGTCCCTGTCACTCCAATTCAGACTGTCAGAGTCGCCAGGCCGAGATGTTTGGTGGTGCTTCTTTCCTTGCATGCGTGCGAAGTTTCAAACCTGAGGTGACGGACGTGATGGGTCCTCAGAACATCTGTTACTCTTTTATTTCCTGCTCTACTTCCGATCGGTGAAGTGAATCGGACCTGCTAGTGGAAGGAGCTATCTGTGCGTTTTTATTTCCTAGTTTAATTAAACAATGGGAAAAGAGTCTTCTGAAATAGTAAAGGAATCCTTTCTGGGTGTTCATGTTTTTCTCTTCTGCGAGCCACATTCCGATATTAGAAATTATTTGTTAAAGTGAAACAGCCTCAGAGCTGTCACAGGGTTTGGTGGCCTTTGTGAGAGGGAGAAAGGGAGAAGGAGTGTAGGTTCTTTAGGAGGTTGGGGAGTGCCACATTGTGCTCCCAAAGGAAATGGAGCCTCCAGTCAGCCTTCCCGGGGCAGGGGTGGCGGGGGGGGGGTGCTGCTTACCTGGAGGCCCATCCTGGGCTCTGGAAGCTTGACCTGGTGAGTCACTGGTGACTTGGGCTGGGGAATCGATGAAGAAAATAGAATGAATGCTGGGGGTTGCCTGTATCCTTTGGACTCAGACAACTCCATGTAGCAAAGGAACTCTTCACCCCTGAGGCGTGTCGGGATCCCTGAGGGTGTGGGGTTTGCTTCAGGGGCTGAGGTTCTGTCTTCATCCTTATCTGGACCGGAGCCATGTTGTCTGGCTATGGAGATCCAGACCCTTAGGTGACCATGTCATCATCATCATTATCATTATTAGTATTAGTATTTTAACAAAGCAATAGAGACATTGACTTTGAGATAAAAATACTGCAAGGAACAACACAAGGTCAAATATATACGTGATGATTGAACTTGTGGTGTCTCTCACTGGTGTGGGTCTTGTAGGGCTGCCCAAATGAGGAAGATCAAGGAATTCTATGTGGATAGAAGTGTGCTGTGCACAGGGAGTGTTTTATTCCATCAGTTGACCTCTCTCTGAAGGGAAAATAGCGTGGTGTCTGGAGCTTGGTTTCTGATCGGAAGGACTGGGAGGCCAGTGAATGGAAAGAGCGGTGTTCATGTTGACATGGTGCTCGGTGCCCAGTGAGCGAAGGTCGGAAGCTTGGACTCAGAAGCGTTGGTGTTCGGGGAGGATGTTGTCTGAGTTTGCAGCACATCGAGTCACTTGGCTGGTCTGCCTGATCGGGCCAGTTTCTGCCTTTCTAAGGGCAGCTTGAAAGTGCAACCCTAGGGCATTTGCAGAGTGGTCTGCATGGAACCCCTGTGTGGGCCAGTGTGGATACAACCCAGGGAATTCCAGAGCTACCGATGAGCACGTTTGTGAGGCTGGAGTTTGCTTCTCCGTGACAAGGATTGAGCCGGAGTGCAAAGAAGTCTCTGGGTCTTAGGACTCACCGAGCGGGTCCCAGGCTGGCAGGGTGGTCGGATCAGATGTCTGTTTCCCAGGACCTTGGCCAGAGGGAGATTTGGACCCTGGGACGCGTCTCTGCTCAGCTTTCTCGGGTGAGCACCTCCGGCAAGGGGAGGAAGCGTGTGTGCTCACCTGTCATCGAGGAAGGTGTCTGGTTTCAGGTTTCGTGTGCAGGTGGATTCCTCACGCGGCTCCCTTTCCTGATGGTGTTTGGGGTGCAGGAGGTGGGTGGACCCCTTGTCCCGGGCATCCGGGCTGTGCAGGAGCCCTGGGGCACCTTTTCCCCTAGGGATTTGGAGCACGACACAGGGCGGGGGTCGGTGGTGAAGCCATCGGTTGGTGCCTCAGTTTCTTCCCTGCCGAGATGGAGTGGAGACTCTAAGTGCTATGGAAATAGAAAGCAGGAGACGGGGCTGGGGGTGCTGAAGGGGAGGTGGGGGTGGTGTTCGCTATTCATATAGGGGCCAGGTGGTACTTCACTAGGAGGGTGATACTTGAGTCAAGATCTAAAGAAGGTGAGTGAGATCACATCGAGAGCATTGTAAACTGAAGGGAAAGCATGTGCAAAGGCCCCAGGCAGGAGTATACCAGGTGTGCGCAGGAGCAGCAAGAAGGCCCCGTGGCCACGGCAGACAGCTTAGGACATGACCTCAGGGAGGTGACAGAGTGTAACAGAAAGTCATTGCAGGCCCGTGACCCCATGGGACCCTGTCTCACTGGGCCATCCTGGCTTCAGGGTTGAGAACAGATGACAGAGGGTTGAAGATGGGCAAGGGAGGTCAATGATGACGCTTTTCCAGGAACTCAGGCAAGAGATGGGCTCCAGTGTGGACCAGACAGGTGGCCTCGGAAGGAGCGGTTAGTCCTATGGTGGGTACGTCTTGAAGACGGAGCTCACCGGATTTGCCGACGGCTTAGATATCGGGGATGGGAGAAAGGAGGACCTGGGGTAACTCCCAGCTGTTGCGGGCTGTCCCGAGCGAGGGAAGGAGAAGGTTTCTGGGGGTAGGAGGTAGTCCGTGTGCCGCATGCTGAGGAAGGTGCCTCTCCCGGTGGATCTGCTGAGGTTTGTGTCCGGGAGAACCTTTCACGTGTCCTCCCTCAGCAACGTTCAAGTACAAGTATCCCCCATTTTTTAAAAGTTCATGGGAAGACACTTGGCTTTTTGAAAAGATCTCCGTTATTACCTGGTTTCACTAATGGGAAGAAACCGGAAGAGGATTTTCCTCTTATGAAAAAAGTCGAACAGCGAGCATCTGTTTTGGGGAGGAGCACGACAGAGGCAGCGTGCAGCCTAACCACCGCTTCCTGGGAACCGCTGTCTGCGTCCAGCCACCGGCACTTTGAATTGTGTCTGTGAGCGTCTGCTCTGCTTTATCTCCATTTATTTTCAGCATCCGTTAGGAGTTGTGTCCCGAGGCCTAGGAAAAGCCAAAGAGAAGTCATTTTTGGAGTCTGAGCGTGCTCACTCATTTTTCCATATAAATTAATGGTCATTCCTTCTTTACACCATTTCTGCTGTGAAACGTTTCCTAGGAGCACTGTACTTTCAAAGAGCAGGGGAACCTGTACCCCATCCTGCCGGGTTAGCTTTAGTCACCACGCTGCACAGAACATTCCATGACTATCGGATTTTCTCACTCAGACACTGCATCTTTGACCACCTTCACCCGCCCCCCCCCCGTTCCCCGCATCGGGCAGCCACCCATCTCTTCTCCCTGTCTGTGCATTCAGTATTTGTTTATTCCACGTGGAATGATCATGAGAGCATCTGGTATTTGTCTTTCTGTGTCTGAGTTACTTAGTAGAAGGCTCCCAAGGTCTATGTTTCTATGTGTGTTTATTGGGAATAATGCTGCAGTGACCATGGGAGTCCATCTGTCTTTTTGGGGTACTGTTTTTGTGCTCTCCAAATCAATACTCAGTAGAGCCATTACTGGGTCGTGTGGTAGTTGTATTTATTTTTCAGGAACCTCCATACCGTTTGTCACAGTGACCACACCATTTCCATTCCCACCAACAGTGCACAGGTTCCCATTGTCTGCACACCCCCGACCACACCGGGTGTCTCTCTCTGGGACGATGCCGTTGCAACACATGTGAGATGATAGCCGATTGTGGTTTTGACTTATGTCTCCTTGAGGATGATTAGTGATGTTGAAAAACTTTTTCTGTCTATATTGGCCACGTGTATACGATCACTGGAAGGAAATATGCACAAAATCTCCGCGAATTAAAAGATTTTCTTTATTCATTTGACAGAGATAGAGACAACGCGCGAGAGACACAACACAAGCAGGTGGAATGGGAGAGGAAGTAGCAGAGTTCCAGAAGAGGAGCCTGGGGGGCTCGATCCCAGAACGCCATCTTGATTCGATGCCTAACGGGGCCGTTCGGGGGCCCCTGGGGCGCCCCCGCCGGTCCCCAGGGCGGCGTGGGGGTCACGTGACCTCCCCCGAACCGGAAGTGGCCCCTGGGGGGGTCACGTGACCCCCGCCGGACCGGAAGTGCCCCGCCGGCCGCCATCTTGGATCCCGGGGGCGGCCATCTTGGCGCGGGGGGCGGTTCCCGAGCCGATTCGGGGCCTAACGAGCCCGTTCGGGGGCCCCTGGGGCGCCCCCGCCGGTCCCCAGGGCGCCGGGGGGGTCACTTGACCACCCCCGAAACGGAAGTGGCCCCTGGGGGGGTCACGTGACCCCCGCCGGACCGGAAGTGCCCCGCCGGCCGCCATCTTGGATCCCGGGGGCGGCCATCTTGGCGCGGGGGCGGTTTCCGAGCCGATTCGGGGCCTAACGAGCCCGTTCGGGGGCCCCTGGGGCGCCCCCGCCCGTCCCCAGGGCCGCGGGGGGGTCACGTGACCTCCCCCGAACCGGAAGTGGCCCCTGGGGGGGTCACGTGACCCCCGCCGGACCGGAAGTGCCCCGCCGGCCGCCATCTTGGATCCCGGGGGCGGCCATTTTGGCGCGGGGGGCGGTTCCCGAGCCGATTCGGGGCCTAACGAGCCCGTTCGGGGGCCCCTGGGGCGCCCCCGCCGGTCCCCAGGGCGGCGGGGGGGTCACTTGACCACCCCCGAACCGGAAGTGGCCCCTGGGGGGGTCACGTGAACCCCGCCGGACCGGAAGTGCCCCGCCGGCCGCCATCTTGGATCCCGGGGGCGGCCATCTTGGCGCGGGGGCGGTTCCCGAGCCGATTCGGGGCCTAACGAGCCCGTTCGGGAGGCCCTGGGGCGCCCCCGCCGGTCCCCAGGGCGGCGGGGGGGTCACGTGACCTCCCCCCGAACCGGAAGTGGCCCCTGGGGGGGTCACGTGACCCCCGCCGGACCGGAAGTGCCCCGCCGGCCGCCATCTTGGATCCCGGGGGCGGCCATGTTGGCGCGGGGGCGGTTCCCGAGCCGATTCGGGGCCTAACGAGCCCGTTCCGGAGGCCCTGGGGCGCCCCCCGCCGGTCCCTAGGGCGGCGGGGGGGTCACGTGACCTCCCCCCGAACCGGAAGTGGCCCCTGGGGGGGTCACGTGACCCCCGCCGGACCGGAAGTGCCCCGCCGGCCGCCATCTTGGATCCCGGGGGCGGCCATCTTGGCGCGGGGGCGGTTTCCGAGCCGATTCGGGGCCTAACGAGCCCGTTCGGGGGCCCCTGGGGCGCCCCCGCCGGTCCCCACGGCGGCGGGGGGGTCACGTGACCTCCCCCGAACCGGAAGTGGCCCCTGGGGGGGTCACGTGACCCCCGCCGGACCGGAAGTGCCCCGCCGGCCGCCATCTTGGATCCCGGGGGCGGCCATGTTGGCGCGGGGGCGGTTCCCGAGCCGATTCGGGGCCTAACGAGCCCGTTCGGGGGCCCCTGGGGCGCCCCCGCGGGTCCCCAGGGCGGCGGGGGGGTCACGTGACCTCCCCCGAACCGGAAGTGGCCCCTGGGGGGGTCACGTGACCCCCGCCGGACCGGAAGTGCCCCGCCGGCCGCCATCTTGGATCCCGGGGGCGGCCATCTTGGCGCGGGGGCGGTTCCCGAGCCGATTCGGGTCCTAACGAGCCCGTTCCGGAGGCCCCTGGGGCGCCCCCCGCCGGTCCCCAGGGCGGCGGGGGGGTCACGTGACCTCCCCCCGAACCGGAAGTGGCCCCTGGGGGGGTCACGTGACCCCCGCCGGACCGGAAGTGCCCCGCCGGCCGCCATCTTGGATCCCGGGGGCGGCCATCTTGGCGCGGGGGGCGGTTCCCGAGCCGATTCGGGGCCTAACGAGCCCGTTCGAGAGGCCCTGGGGCGCCCCCGCCGGTCCCCAGGGCGGCGGGGGGTCACGTGACCTCCCCCGAACCGGAAGTGGCCCCTGGGGGGGTCACGTGACCCCCGCCGGACCGGAAGTGCCCCGCCGGCCGCCATCTTGGATCCCGGGGGCGGCCATCTTGGCGCGGGGGCGGTTCCCGAGCCGATTCGGGGCCTAACGAGCCCGTTCGGGAGGCCCTGGGGCGCCCCCGCCGGTCCCCAGGGCGGCGGGGGGGTCACGTGACCTCCCCCCGAACCGGAAGTGGCCCCTGGGGGGGTCACGTGACCCCCGCCGGACCGGAAGTGCCCCGCCGGCCGCCATCTTGGATCCCGGGGGCGGCCATCTTGGCGCGGGGGGCGGTTCCCGAGCCGATTCGGGGCCTAACGAGCCCGTTCGGGGGCCCCTGGGGCGCCCCCCGCCGGTCCCCAGGGCGCCGGGGGGGTCACTTGACCACCCCCGAAACGGAAGTGGCCCCTGGGGGGGTCACGTGACCCCCGCCGGACCGGAAGTGCCCCGCCGGCCGCCATCTTGGATCCCGGGGGCGGCCATCTTGGCGCGGGGGCGGTTTCCGAGCCGATTCGGGGCCTAACGAGCCCGTTCGGGGGCCCCTGGGGCGCCCCCGCCGGTCCCCAGGGCCGCGGGGGGGTCACGTGACCTCCCCCGAACCGGAAGTGGCCCCTGGGGGGGTCACGTGACCCCCGCCGGACCGGAAGTGCCCCGCCGGCCGCCATCTTGGATCCCGGGGGCGGCCATCTTGGCGCGGGGGGCGGTTCCCGAGCCGATTCGGGGCCTAACGAGCCCGTTCGGGGGCCCCTGGGGCGCCCCCCGCCGGTCACCAGGGCGACGGGGTTGTCACGTGACATCCCCCCGAACCGGAAGGGGCCCCTGGGGGGGTCACGTGACCCCCGCCGGACCGGAAGTGCCCCGCCGGCCGCCATCTTGGATCCCGGGGGCGGCCATCTTGGCGCGGGGGCGGTTCCCGAGCCGATTCGGGGCCTAACGAGCCCGTTCGGGGGCCCCTGGGGCGCCCCCGCCGGTCCCCAGGGCGGCGGGGGGGTCACTTGACCACCCCCGAACCGGAAGTGGCCCCTGGGGGGGTCACGTGACCCCCGCCGGACCGGAAGTGCCCCGCCGGCCGCCATCTTGGATCCCGGGGGCGGCCATCTTGGCGCGGGGGCGGTTTCCGAGCCGATTCGGGGCCTAACGAGCCCGTTCGGGGGCCCCTGGGGCGCCCCCCGCCGGTCCCCACGGCGGCGGGGGGGTCACGTGACCTCCCCCGAACCGGAAGTGGCCCCTGGGGGGGTCACGTGACCCCCGCCGGACCGGAAGTGCCCCGCCGGCCGCCATCTTGGATCCCGGGGGCGGCCATGTTGGCGCGGGGGCGGTTCCCGAGCCGATTCGGGGCCTAACGAGCCCGTTCGGGGGCCCCTGGGGCGCTCCCGCCGGTCCCCAGGGCGGCGGGGGGGTCACGTGACCTCCCCCGAACCGGAAGTGGCCCCTGGGGGGGTCACGTGACCCCCGCCGGACCGGAAGTGCCCCGCCGGCCGCCATCTTGGATCCCGGGGGCGGCCATCTTGGCGCGGGGGCGGTTCCCGAGCCGATTCGGGGCCTAACGAGCCCGTTCGGGAGGCCCTGGGGCGCCCCCGCCGGTCCCCAGGGCGGCGGGGGGGTCACGTGACCTCCCCCCGAACCGGAAGTGGCCCCTGGGGGGGTCACGTGACCCCCGCCGGACCGGAAGTGCCCCGCCGGCCGCCATCTTGGATCCCGGGGGCGGCCATCTTGGCGCGGGGGCGGTTCCCGAGCCGATTCGGGGCCTAACGAGCCCGTTCGGGAGGCCCTGGGGCGCCCCCGCCGGTCCCCAGGGCGGCGGGGGGGCCACGTGACCTCCCCCCGAACCGGAAGTGTCCCCTGGGGGGGTCACGTGACCCCCGCCGGACCGGAAGTGCCCCGCCGGCCGCCATCTTGGATCCCGGGGGCGGCCATCTTGGCGCGGGGGCGGTTCCCGAGCCGATTCGGGGCCTAACGAGCCCGTTCCGGAGGCCCTGGGGCGCCCCCCGCCGGTCCCTAGGGCGGCGGGGGGGTCACGTGACCTCCCCCCGAACCGGAAGTGGCCCCTGGGGGGGTCACGTGACCCCCGCCGGACCGGAGGTGCCCCGCCGGCCGCCATCTTGGATCCCGGGGGCGGCCATCTTGGCGCGGGGGCGGTTCCCGAGCCGATTCGGGGCCTAACGAGCCCGTTCGGGGGCCCCTGGGGCGCCCCCGCCGGTCCCCAGGGCGGCGGGGGGGTCACGTGACCTCCCCCGAACCGGAAGTGGCCCCTGGGGGGGTCACGTGACCCCCGCCGGACCGGAAGTGCCCCGCCGGCCGCCATCTTGGATCCCGGGGGCGGCCATGTTGGCGCGGGGGCGGTTCCCGAGCCGATTCGGGGCCTAACGAGCCCGTTCGGGGGCCCCTGGGGCGCCCCCGCCGGTCCCCAGGGCGGCGGGGGGGTCACGTGATCTCCCCCGAACCGGAAGTTGCCCCTGGGGTGGTCACGTGACCCCCGCCGGACCGGAAGTGCCCCGCCGGCCGCCATCTTGGATCCCGGGGGCGGCCATCTTGGCGCGGGGGCGGTTCCCGAGCCGATTCGGGGCCTAACGAGCCCGTTCCGGAGGCCCCTGGGGCGCCCCCCGCCGGTCCCCAGGGCGGCGGGGGGGTCACGTTACCTCCCCCCGAACCGGAAGTGGCCCCTGGGGGGGTCACGTGACCCCCGCCGGACCGGAAGTGCCCCGCCGGCCGCCATCTTGGATCCCGGGGGCGGCCATCTTGGCGCGGGGGCGGTTCCTGAGCCGATTCGGGGCCTAACGAGCCCGTTCGGGGGCCCCTGGGGCGCCCCCCGCCGGTCCCCAGGGCGCCGGGGGGTCACTTGACCACCCCCGAACCGGAAGTGGCCCCTGGGGGGGTCACGTGACCCCCGCCGGACCGGAAGTGCCCCGCCGGCCGCCATCTTGGATCCCGGGGGCGGCCATCTTGGCGCGGGGGCGGTTTCCGAGCCGATTCGGGGCCTAACGAGCCCGTTCGGGGGCCCCTGGGGCGCCCCCGCCGGTCCCCAGGGCGCCGGGGGGTCACTTGACCACCCCCGAACCGGAAGTGGCCCCTGGGGGGGTCACGTGACCCCCGCCGGACCGGAAGTGCCCCGCCGGCCGCCATCTTGGATCCCGGGGGCGGCCATCTTGGCGCGGGGGCGGTTTCCGAGCCGATTCGGGGCCTAACGAGCCCGTTCGGGGGCCCCTGGGGCGCCCCCGCCGGTCCCCAGGGCGGCGGGGGGGTCACGTGACCTCCCCCGAACCAGAAGTGGCCCCTGGGGGGGTAACGTGACCCCGCCGGACCGGAAGTGCCCCGCCGGCCGCCATCTTGGATCCCGGGGGCGGCCATCTTGGCGCGGGGGCGGTTCCCGAGCCGATTCGGGGCCTAACGAGCCCGTTCGAGAGGCCCTGGGGCGCCCCCGCCGGTCCCCAGGGCGGCGGGGGGTCACGTGACCTCCCCCGAACCGGAAGTGGCCCCTGGGGGGGTCACGTGACCCCCGCCGGACCGGAAGTGCCCCGCCGGCCGCCATCTTGGATCCCGGGGGCGGACATCTTGGCGCGGGGGGCGGTTCCCGAGCCGATTCGGGGCCTAACGACCCCGTTCGGGAGGCCCTGGGGCGCCCCCGCCGGTCCCCAGGGCGGCGGGGGGGTCACGTGACCTCCCCCCGAACCGGAAGTGGCCCCTGGGGGGGTCACGTGACCCCCGCCGGACCGGAAGTGCGCCGCCGGCCGCCATCTTGGATCCCGGGGTCGGCCATCTTGGCGCGGGGGCGGTTCCCGAGCCGATTCGGGGCCTAACGAGCCCGTTCGGGGGCCCCTGGGGCGCCCCCGCCGGTCCCCAGGGCGACGGGGTTGTCACGTGACCTCCCCCCGAACCGGAAGGGGCCCCTGGGGGCGTCACGTGACCCCCGCCGGACCGGAAGTGCCCCGCCGGCCGCCATCTTGGATCCCGGGGGCGGCCATCTTGGCGCGGGGGCGGTTCCCGAGCCGATTCGGGGCCTAACGAGCCCGTTCGGGGGCCCCTGGGGCGCCCCCGCCGGTCACCAGGGCGACGGGGTTGTCACGTGACATCCCCCCGAACCGGAAGGGGCCCCTGGGGGGGTCACGTGACCCCCGCCGGACCGGAAGTGCCCCGCCGGCCGCCATCTTGGATCCCGGGGGCGGCCATCTTGGCGCGGGGGCGGTTCCCGAGCCGATTCGGGGCCTAACGAGCCCGTTCGGGGGCCCCTGGGGCGCCCCCGCCGGTCCCCAGGGCGGCGGGGGGGTCACTTGACCACCCCCGAACCGGAAGGGGCCCCTGGGGGGGTCACGTGACCCCCGCCGGACCGGAAGTGCCCCGCCGGCCGCCATCTTGGATCCCGGGGGCGGCCATCTTGGCGCGGGGGCGGTTTCCGAGCCGATTCGGGGCCTAACGAGCCCGTTCGGGGGCCCCTGGGGCGCCCCCGCCGGTCCCCAGGGCCGCGGGGGGGTCACGTGACCTCCCCCGAACCGGAAGTGGCCCCTGGGGGGGTCACGTGACCCCCGCCGGACCGGAAGTGCCCCGCCGGCCGCCATCTTGGATCCCGGGGGCGGCCATCTTGGCGCGGGGGCGGTTCCCGAGCCGATTCGGGGCCTAACGAGCCCGTTCGAGAGGCCCTGGGGCGCCCCCGCCGGTCCCCAGGGCGGCGGGGGGTCACGTGACCTCCCCCGAACCGGAAGTGGCCCCTGGGGGGGTCACGTGACCCCCGCCGGACCGGAAGTGCCCCGCCGGCCGCCATCTTGGATCCCGGGGGCGGCCATCTTGGCGCGGGGGCGGTTCCCGAGCCGATTCGGGGCCTAACGAGCCCGTTCGGGAGGCCCTGGGGCGCCCCCCGCCGGTCCCCAGGGCAGCGGGGGGGTCACGTGACCTCCCCCCGAACCGGAAGTGGCCCCTGGGGGGGTCACGTGACCCCCGCCGGACCGGAAGTGC
>NW_026623039.1:0-15503 GCF_023065955.2 Ursus arctos
CCCCAACCCCCCCCCCGCCCCTTCCCAGAAGAACTCACCTAGCTCGAGAGTTTCCGGGTTGCCTGGACACCTGAAATTGTGGGGAGAGTGGCGTTCCTGGAGAGGGGGCATGGAACACGGAAGCTCTGCCCCCAAGAGGACTGAAGGACGGAACCGGACTAGATCGGTTTCAAAGTCTTCCTTAGCATCCGTGCCGAATACATTCCGATGGCAGGGGCCTTCCCAACAGCTTTTGGTGTGCCCGACGCACGGAAGACCGTATCCTGCCGATCTTGTGACATGTCTGCAGAGAAAGAGTGTCGGCCTCTCGGAAAATAGAAGCCGTGAATGCAGACTGCAAGGTGGAAGAATTGGATTCCATGAAATAAGGGACCCTTTAGGGAAGACCGTGCCCATCTATCGGGGTTTTGTGGGTTTGCGTTTTGTCATCACTGATGTGAAAGCATCTTCTTAGCCATCGGGAGGGAAACCTCCACGAATTCGTACATTCACGTCACACGGGGTTTGTGGGATTCGGTGGATCTGAGATCCACCCGGAGAATTCTGGCTCCTTGCCACGGAGCTGGCTGCTCTGTGCCTTTAAAAAGGAATCCTGCCTTGAATTTGAATTCGGAGGGGAACGTGATCGACAACCTTTTCATGCGGGGTTGGCCAATTAAATTTGCACTGTCTTACAAAGCAGAGATGGTGAAGGGTCATCCAAGTCCATTCTGGAAGTCAAGAGCTTTGGTATCAAGAGCCTGAAAAACGCATCTTCCCCTTCTTTTGGACGAATCCAATTCTAGGGGTCGATTCAAAGGAAATCATGTTTTAGACGCTAACACGTCAAGCTTACTTTTACAAAAATGTGCGTCGTGGCATAGGGTTTAGGAATCCCTCGTGGGAGACTGACAACCGTACCTCCCTTACCTCCTGGCACGTGTGCACCCTCACGTCATGTGCCTTCGATGCTCCTGCTATCTGGAGGTAGGCTCGATTGCTCTGTCCCCTGGTTTTGGACTGGGTCTTGGGACTTGTCTTGACCAAAAGAATAGACTAGAAGTGAAATTTTACTAGTTGCACAGCCACAGCTGAAGAGGTGGTCCGGAAGCGTGCTTGACCCTCTTGGCAGGCCGTCCCGAGACCTTCACGGAAGAGAGCCAGTCTAGCTGACTGGGCCATGAGAGGCATCGACAAGAGAGGCAACCCGGTGCTCGGCCAGCACCGACTGCAGACTTGGGAATGTGGCCAAGTTGCACCTTCAAACTCAGTTGACCCTCCAGCTGAAGGCCACTGCTGGAGTGAGCCCGGGGTACACCGGTAGAAACCACGTGGCCACCCAAGGCAAGCACCAGGAAATGATAAAGAGATGTTGTTTCAAGCCATTGCGGTGTTAGGGTGATACACCCTGAGGATCAGATCGCTGCACAGCAGCAATAGATACGGCGCGCGCACGCGCACACACACACACACACACACACACACACACACACACCGCCCCCCACGCACCCCGAACAGAAGTTGGAATTCACCTGAATGTCAAACAACAGCGGAATGGTGAAGTACATGATGCTCTAGTCACATGATAGAATAGAACGCAGATAGGACGCATTAGGATTGCGTAGACGGTTTGGAGGCACGGGATTGTGCAATGTGTTGTGTTGTGTTGTGTTGTGATACTTTGTGAAAAGCGGTATGAAATATTGGACGGACAATGGGCTCTCTCTTAGGAGAAGACACCAAATCATTTCAAAGGCTATGGATGGGGAAACCAGTTCTTCGATCTTTTCACTTCTGTTTCTCCCCCTACTCTGTTCTTTAGGATGATACTTCGGCCTCCTCCCCTTTCTCCAAGCCAACGACCATACATGCTTTTTTAACACATCGGGTCCTAAACGGAAGCAGAACTTTGGCTACTGGTCTTGGGAACGATTATTTTATTTCCTAGATTTATACCGATCTGCCCAACTTTCGCCTCTCATGGCTCTTCTCTCTCTGCGGGACAAGGGGAGAACACGGGTCTTACGATGAAAGAAGCCCACTTGGGAGGGACTGTCACTTGTGGAAAATGAAATCCGGGCAAAGTAGTGAAAGCAGGATCGATAAAGAATATGTTACAGGTTAAAGATATTCCGGTTTGATTCCCCCCCCCCCCCCCAAGCAAGCAAGCACTCACTTTTGATGCCGTGGCTTTGTTCGTTCGTTCGTTCGTTCGTTCGTTCATTTTTTAAAAGATTTTATTTATTTATTTGAGAGAGAGAGAGAGAGAGAGAGAGAGAGAGAGAGAGCGCGGGAGAGCACAGCACGAGCTGGGTGAGGGGCAGAAGGAGAAGCAGGCTGTCCGCTGAGCAGGGAGCCCGATGCGGGGCTCAATCCCAGGATTCCGGGATCATGACCTGAGCCTAGGGCAGACACGCTCAACCGATTGAGCCACCCAGGCACCCCATCATTTATTCTTTGTTAAAGATTTTATGTTTGGGACGCCTGGGTGGCACAGCGGTTAAGGGTCTGCCTTCGGCTCAGGGTGGGATCCCGGTGTTGTGGGATCGAGCCCCACATCAGGCTCCTCCGCTATGAGCCTGCTTCTTCCTCTCCCACTCCCCCTGCTTGTGTTCCCTCTGTCGCTGGCTGTCTCTATCTCTGTCGAATAAATAAATAAAATCTTAAAAAAAAAAAAAAAAGATTTTATGTTTATGTAATCTCTACAACCAACGTGAGGCTTGAACTCACCACCTCGAGATCAAGAGTCACACGCTCTACCGACCAAGCCAGCCAGGCGCCCCGATGCCATGTTTTAAATCTCTTTGCTTGCCTGCCTGCCTGCCTGCCTACCTACCTACCTACCTATCTCTACATCCAACTGAAACTTTAAATCCATGAGGTGGGAGCTTCAGCTATCTGGTTGTTGCTGTATCCCGAACATAGAAGGACGTTTGCCATAGAATAGCACTTTCAATAAATCATCTGTTAAGTGAATACTGATCAAAGAAATTGTCAACTTTTAACATTTGTGGGCCCTGCTCCCGGGCCTTCACACTTACCCAGGTCCAAATGACTCCACAAAACCTCAACACGTGGGCTCTATTTCCGCGCTGAGCACACATTGCATGTTTGCTTCAATTAAAAAAAAAAAAAAAATCAAGGGGTGCCTGGCTGCTGGCTGGCTCCGTCCTCCGTCGGGACTCGGGATTGTGAGTTTGAGCCCTATGTTGGGTGTAGAGATTACATAAACATAAAATCTTTAAAAAAGTTTTTTCAATCAAGCCCTAAAAAGGAGGTTTCCAAACATAAAGATGAGAAAACAAAAGAAAACCTCCCTGGCTCCCATAAGATCAGAGTCACACAGCCTTGCACACACTAAAAACAGAAAATAAACTCCGTGACTTTCTGCAGTGTCCTTCATCAGGATGACGTGTAACTCTTTATGGAAACACACACACACACACACACACACACACACACACACACACACACATCAGTGAGATCATATGATAATTTTCTTTCTCTGATTGACTTATTCCACTTAGCATAATACCCTCTAGTTCCATCCATGTCATTGCAAATGGCAAGATTTCTTTCTTTCTTTCTTTCTTTCTTTCTTTCTTTCTCTCTCTCTCTCTCTCTCTCTCTCTCTCTCTCTCTCTTTCTTTTTTAGGATGGCTGAGTAGTATTTCATGATAGATAGATGACAGATAGATAGATACATATAGCTAGATACAGATGTATAGCTAGATACAGATAGATATAGATAGATACAGATCTATAGCTATAGCTACCTATCTATCTCTCTATCCATCCTCCACATCTGCTTTATCCATTCATCTGTCAATGGACATCTGGGCTCTTTCCATAGTTTGGCTATTGTGGACATTGCTGCTATAAACGTTGGGGTGCAGGCACCCCTTCGGATCACTACATTTGTATTTTTGGGGTAAATACCCAGTACTGCAATTGCTGAGTCGTAGGGTAGCTCTAGTTTCAAATTTTTGAGGAACCTCCACACTGTTTTCCAGAGTGGCTGCCCCAGCCTGCATTCCCACCAACACTGTAAGAGAGTTTCCCTTTCTCCACATCCTCGCCAACATCTGTCCTTTCCTGACTTGTTAATTGTAGCCATTCTGACTGCTGTGAGGTGGTATCTCATTGTGGTGTTGATTTGTATTTCCTTGATGCTAGGTGACGTGGAGACTTTTTTCATGGGTCTGTTGGCCATTTGGACGTCGTCTTTGGAGAAATGTCTGCTCTTGTCTTCTGCCCATTTCTTGATTGGATAATTGGTTCTTTGGATGTTGAGTTTGATACATTCTATAGAGATCCCCCCCTTTTTTTTTTTAAGATTTTATTTATTTATTTATTTATTTATTTATTTATTTATTTATTTGACAGAGAGAGAAACAGCCAGCGAGAGAGGGAACACAAGCAGGGGGAGTGGGAGAGGAAGAAGCAGGCTCACAGTGGAGGAGCCCGATGTGGGGCTCGATCCCAGGACTCTGGGATCCCGCCCTGAGCCGAAGGCAGATGCTTAACGCTTAATGACTGAGCCACCCAGGCGCCCCTCTATAGACATACTTAATCTGATTTGTCATTTGCAAATATCTTCTCCCATTCTGTCTGTTGTCTTTTGGTTTTGTCAACTGTTTCCTTCGCTGGGCAAAAACTTGTTATCCTGATGAAGTCCCAATAGTTCATGTTTGCCTTTCTTTCCCTTGCCTGTGGAGATGTGTCTAGCAAGAAGTTGCTGCAGCCGAGGTCACAGAAGTTGCTGCCTGTGTTCTCCTCTAGGATTTGGAAGGATTCCTATCTCCCATTTAGGTCTTTCATCCATGTTGAGTCTGTTTTTTGTGTTTGGTGTCAGGAAATGGTCCAGTTTCATTCTTCTGCATGTGGCTGTCCAATTTTCCCCACACCATCTGTTGAAGAGCCTGTCTCCCGCACGCCCCCCCCCCCCCCATTGGATTTTTCCTGCTTTGTTGAAGATTAGTCGAGTATAGAGTTGAGGGTCCATCTCTGGGTTCTCTATTCTGTTCCATTGGTCTGTGTGTCTGTTTTTGTGTCAGTACCACACTGTCTTGATGATTACAGCTTTGTCATAGAGCTTGAGGTCCGGAATTGTGATGCCACCAGTTTTGGTTTTCTTTTTCAACATTCCTTTGGCTATTCAGGGTCTTTTCTGGTTCCATACAATATCCGTGTCCATTTTTGACTCTTGTGTCATTTACAGTTACCGTTCTGATGCTCTTGCAAAATATCGTTCAGCTTCAAGAAGATTCACAAAAAGGACCTTTGACAAATACAGGTTTCTGGTAACCTTCAGATCCTAAAATTAAACTATGAATTTCCAGAACATATGAAAAAGCTGCATTTAAACAGAACAAAAAGTAATAACATGGAACTGAATGAATTCAGGAAAATGATGACTGGGTTTTCTTGTTTGTTTTTTAAGAAAAAAAGATGAGCGTTTTTAATGACTCTGGTTCAAAACATTGTTGGTCCCCCTCCCCCAGTGTTTGCTCTTCCACGGTCAAGGAAACTTTTTCTCTTAAGATATCTACAGGGGCGCCTGGGTGGCTCAGTCAGTCGAGTGTCTGCCTTTGGCTCTGGTCCCGATCCCAGGGTCCTGGGATGGAGCCCCATGTCTTCTTCCGGCTCCCTGCTCAGCGGGAAGCCTGCATCTCCCTCTCCTACTCCCCCTGCTTGTGTTCCCCCTCTCACTGTCTCTCTCTCTCTCTGTCTCTCTCTGTCAAATAAATAAAACCTTTAAAAAAATGAAGGGAAAAAGAGAGAGAGAGAGAGAGAGAGAGAGAGAGAGTCGTGCTCTCTACCGACTGAGCCAGCCAGGTGCCCCTGGAAAGTCATCTTTCAGAGACACAAAGCATAGACTCAGATATGATGAGACAGCTTTAAGAAAGATCGATTTTATGGAGCCAATAAAGCCCCTTGGAAATGTTGGCCTGATACCTTACTTACAGTGTTCTCCTCAGTCTTACCAGGTGAGTAAAGAATGCCACCTCCTGACAGATGCAGGAACTTCAGGAAATTTGGAGGACCTCAAGATGAGAGAAATCGACCTCAACCTACAGGTCTTGCAGACAAATCCGATGGGAAATACTTGGCTTGGCTCTTGGCTTTAAAAAGGCAGTTAAAGGTTCAATCTAAAATTCCTTATAAAAAGCTACATCAAAGCAGATTTAAAAGAGGAAAGAAAGAAAGAAAGAAAGAAAGAAAGAAAGAAAGAAAGAAAGAAGAAAGAAAGAAAGAAAGAAAGAAAGAAAGAAAGAAAGAAAGAAAGAACCTTATATATGATTTGGTCAATTGCTATTTTTGCTGTGCTTACGTAGATGATTAGGCCATGTTTGTTAAAAACTGGGCTTGTTTTACAAACAAATTAATCTTCATTTGGCTATCTTTGACAGGAATGAAGGTGACTTTAGGGAGAAAGACTGTATTTCAATAACACACTTTTGTAGGTGTTAGGTGCTAGTTCTGATGAATTATCTTTGAACATATGTTGTTTGCCTATAAACCTGGACTGGATCCTGAATCCTTCGGGTTTCCTTGAGTCTCTGACTATGACTGTTCAAACTAAGGTTTCCAACATTCTCCCATTCTCTTACCTTACAATCATTAAGAACTGAAAGTGCCCTTTTTCCTGAAGTGTGGCAAGTGAAAGCTGGTCAACTTGAAATAAATTTCAGGGAAATGGCAACAATAGCTCGTACATAGACAATCTTTGTGCCTGTTGCTCTATGGGCCACTCAAAATGAGACATTTGAACTACACACCAGAAAAATTCGTCAGATTGCCCCTGCCCACCCTCACTCTATCTGAGGATGCTTCAAGCCTGACATCCTAGAGACCTTCTCACCGGTAGTACTCTGGACTTAGACACTGGGTTTATCCCTTGTTCCAACCATTAACCAGTGTTTTCCTTTTGTTTCCATAGAAATGCCTCTTATGAACTACCGGATTGCTTGCTGAATGAGGCCGAGTCTGTGATAGTTAACTCCGCTTGCGGCACCTCTATTAACTCCTGTTTGGAAATAAGAACCCATATAAATAGGGGCACCTGGCTGGCTCAGTCAGTAGAACATGCGACTCTTGATCTCGGGGTTGTGACTTCGAGCCCCACGTTGGGTGTAGAGATTACTTAATAAAGATATGTAAAGGAAAAAAAAAAAAAAAGAACCCATAGAGGTAAAACCAAACACTAAGCTACTTGGCTACAAGAAGCCCTTAACCACCACGACCTTTGCCCCCCCCCCCCCCCGCCCCCGTCCTGGGGGGGAGGGGCTCAGGCTAATTTACCGGTCTGTACTCTCCGAGGCCCACGAGGCCCGCCGGATCAGATCAATCTGAGACAGAATGAGACAGTTGGGTCATGCTATGCTGTTACTATTCCATAGAGTATACTTGGGGATAAAATCAATGAAACCATGTAGAAAAATATCCAAGTTCTCAGATAAGGAACTATCTCTGAGACCCCCTCCAATAACACAAGGGACCAAAAGTTGCGACCTGCACTGTATCAGACCCTTCCATTCCAAAGCCTCTACTGCACCTTACTTCAGCTTGAGGCAGTGACAGAAGGCAGGCCTCTGTCCATGTTTCATAGAAATGGAATGAAGGACTGACACCCAGATGAGGTGAACTCTTCGGACATCCTCTTTCCCCTTTTTCCCCTTACCCTCCTCCCTCCCTCCCTCCCTCCCTCCCTCCCTTTCTTCCCAGAAGTTTGCAAGCTGCAGCCTAAGGGTTGGGGAAGTTTGGGAAAGCCATTCAGTGGAGAGAAGCCCCAGGCTCTGACTTTAACAGAAAGCTTTCTGCATTTGAATGATACGATTGAATGAGGCCCATTAGAATGGATCACCCTGACCCTCCCTTCAGCTGCTCCCCCATCCCCGCCCCCCCAACTGATGTTGTCCGGTCGAATTGGGAACCATAGGCTGCGGGGAGGGTGGGGAGGGGGGGAAGCGGGGATTTGCTGTTCGTCCTAAGTGGTGAACTAGGCCCCTGGTCCAAGGAAAAAATCATGCACGGGTACAGATGAGTTGGTGTCTCAAGGCCAAGTGGTCAAAGTGCTGGCAAGATTTCTGTGGATGTGGGGAGATTTGTTCTGGGACCACCCTCCCATATGTGTCTCTGGCTGAGAAGAGGGCAGGGGAGCCCTGTAGGTGGGTGGGGGTGAGGGGGGGCGGGACCCAGATCTGGAGCTCAGACTGGATTATAGACGCCTCCTGCCCCGGTGGGGAGGTGGCTGAGGGCTGAGGGCTGAGAGCTGAGAGCTGAGGGTGATGGGGCCTGCTCACGCTGATTCCTGCAACTCGGTTCCTTTTGGGAACCTTCTGTTGTTTCTGCCGAGGTGCCTGGGTGCTGCAATAACCAAAGCTAGACTCCTCTCCTTGCCTAGTTCTTAAAAGGTCTGATTCTCCTTTTTTCTTGGTAAAGGGACTGAGCTGCACCCTCCCATCCTGCAAGACCCCTTGTGCAAATACTTCCACTTGAAGGGTCCCTTCACCTTGTCCAGAAAATAAACAACACCCACCCACATCCACCCCATTGCCACAAACACCTAGCAAGCAAACAAAAAATCCAGCCGGTCTCCTTCTGCCTCGATGTACTTTAGAGAGTCACTCTCTTGGACACTCCTTAGGCTCAATTACATGCTGCTGTCTCCCTTTCTCTGGCACAATCCCATCCCTGGATGAGCCCCATATTATATTTGCACGACTACACTGCTCGTGTGAGCTGGAGACAGTAGGCTGAAGTGACCGGATGGATGGTAGCACTGTAAATTTGAAATGACCTACACACCAAGTCATCCATAAACATGGTCCCTGGAAATCTTTGGCATTCACGTTCCTCTGATGAAATCATTGCTTTGGAACCCATCTTGTCCATGGTCTTCTAACGCTTACTCGCCCTCTGTTTGCCTGATATTTTGCCTGATTGTTTATGGAGAAATTAGATCTCATCTGGCAAGAGCTGAATCTGAATCCTCCGCTCACCCCAAGATGGAAAAGAATATGCACAAGCCCGCACCCCTCTTCTCTTTCTCCACTCTGTCAGAAGAAAATGTGGCCCTCCCTCCTCCTGTCCAAACCCAAACCCCAAACCCGAGATGAGCTTTAGATATAAAGGAAACCAGAGTACTGTTTTGAACTGTAGACACTTCTACAAAGCAGCGGCGGCGGCAGCAGCAGACACACACACACCCAACCCAACCCAACCCCCCCCCCCCCCCCCGCCCCGCAGGTGCAAGGAGGGTACCTGACTCTCCCCCTTTTCTCCCCAGAAGCTTCCCCCACCCATCCCCCTGGAAGATGTCTTCCCTATGCCAGAAGGGGAGTGAGAGACATTCTTTTTTTAAAAGTTTTTAAAAAGATTTTATTTATTTGAGAGAGAGGGAGGGAGGGAGGGAGGGTGAGCGAGAGCCCACGCATGAGTAGGGGGGGGAAGGACAGAGGGAGAGGGAGAGGCAGACTCCCCGCTGAGCAAAGAGGCCAAGGCAGGGCTCAATCCCAGGATGCCGGGATTGAGAGATCTGACTTCAGCTGAAGGCAGCCACTTAACCTTAACAGACTGAGCCACCCAGGTGCCCCGTGAGTAACATTCTGATCTTCAAGGACAGGAAGTTCAGAATGAGAATGAGAATTCTGGACAAACAGATCTTGCTTTTTTGTTTGTTTTGTTTTGTTTTACATCCTTAACGTTCCTATAGCCTCGCCACATTGTTGAGTTACCCTCCCACAATCGCCTCTCCTTGTTCAACCCAATATACAAGCATTTAGGGTTTGCTCCTTCTCAGGATCTTCGTTTCCTCAGGAGGGCTTTTGTCATGTGACACTTGTAGGAAACAAATTTGTATGCTCCTTTTCCTGGTCATCTGTCTCATGTCAATGTCATCCTCAGGGTCAGCCACAAACCCTACGAGGATGGAGGTAAAGGTCGTGCCTTGGTGACATCTTCCTTTCCAGCATCTTTGAATTCTACCTCCTTCATGACCTTGTTCCTTCAGTGTGCTGCCCTGCTCTCAGCTATCATCCAAAAAATGCCACAAATATGGGCGATGCCTTTCCAAGCTAAACACACTCTTACCGTACGACCCAGCAATCCCACTCCTTGGTATTTATCAACGGCCCAAATGAGTTGAAAACTGACGTCTGCACAGAAACCTGCACACAGACGTTCACGGTAGCTTCATTCATAACTGCCTGACCTTGGAGGCAACCAAGAAGTCCCTCAGGAGGTCAATGGATATGTAGACTGGGGTACATCCAGGCCATGGAATGTTTTTCGGGGGCGTTGGAAAGAAATGAGCGAGCTATGGAACTATGGGTAGCTGTGGGGAGCCAGGTGGGGGAACCGTACATGTGTATTCCTGACTGAGAGAAGCCAATCTGAGATGGTGAACATAACTCACGGTTCCCACTAAATGTGACATTGTGGAGGAGACAGAACTGAAATCAGTAGGCTGGAGAGCAGAGTACAAACTGCAGCGGACAGCGTCATGGCCGGACAGGCGTTTAGAGAGGGTTTCTCCCCCTCTTTGACCAGGTTTTAGGTCAAAGGAGTGCAGCCAACATTGTAACCAAAGGAGGCATTGTGCTCCCATAAAAATCTCCAGGACAAGGACTGCAAGCAACAGGAGTAGCTATTGGATGAGGCTCTAAAGGAAAAGGGTGGAGAGACTCAACCAGTTGGCATGCAAGTTGGCGAGAAATTTCTTCTCCCAGAGTATGGAGGCATCGAAGTAGTTGTAGGTGACATGGATTGTGACATTCTCAGAAAAGATGTAGCCTGAAATAAATCATTATTGAAACGGCGTCATGTGAAACTACCCAGTCCACTGAAGTTGTGCAGTCCTGCATTACGTAAATAATTTCCGTGTCTCTTTTTTATAATAAACGAATGATATCCACACTAGTAATAAGAAAGATGAAGGGAGGGAGGGAGGGAAGAAAAAAAAAAAAAGATCTGTAGGCTGCCAGGGGTTTTGGCGGGGTTGGGGGTGTGGGGGGGGGGTGATGAACAGGCAGAACACAGAGGATTTTTAAGGCAGTGGAACTACTGAGTGTGCTACTATGATGGTAAGATACCTTTGTCAAAACCCATAGAATGGACAACACCAAGAGTGAACCCTAGCGTAAACTCTGGACTCTGAATGGGTGATGATGATGCCTCAGTGTAGATTCATCCATTGTAATCAACACACCGGCTCTGGCACAGATGGGGGAGTGGGAAGCTCTGAGGGAGCACACCTGCGCCTCTGCATGTTGGGTGGTGGGGCGGGGAGCAGTGAGCGATGGCAGAGCAGGTGGCATATGGGTACCGTCCGTATTCGCCAGTCAGTTTTGCAGTGAACCCCAAATCGCTCTAAAGAAATAAATAAAGCCCCACTAGACAGACGGACAGATACGTACACACGTGTACACACACACACACACACACACACACACACACGCATGAAGGGACAAACACAAGAACAGACAGACAAGCAGACCTGATGTGGAGCTGCCAAGCACGCGGTCAAGAAAGAATTCTTGAGATGTTTCTGGTGCAACCAGGTGCTTTTATTATAGCATGGGGACGGGATCTGTGGGCGGAAAGAGCCGCACTGGGACTGTGAGGCGTTAACTGGTGATACAGTTTCTAGTGAGTGGGGGTTAGGGCTAAGGTAAGTCTCTAAGGAATTTGTGTATACTGAGAGCAAGGTCTCCGAGACCTTGCAGGGCTAGCTCTTGTCAAGGTAAGGTCGGTCCCTACTGTTTTAGCAAAGCGGGAGTCATGAGGCCCTTTAGATGTGTGTCAGTGGGCCACAGGTTGATAGAGGGGTGTTAGCATATTCTGGGCGTCTGTGGTTATGAGAGTGAAGTGACACTGACTACAGCAAATCCTCATCGGTAAAACGTTAAAAAAAAAAAAAAAATCCTTGAGAGAGTTGTAGGGCTGTTACACCCTGTATGTCTCAGGGATTTATCGGCGGGCTGCAAGTTGTAAGGAGACCTCATTGTCGCTTCATTTCTCTTGCCTTCGCTCTCCTCATCAAGTCCGACACCGACATTCCAGTTGGACAGTCTAGGCCCCGCGGTGGGGGGGGGGGAGGGGCGGGGAAGGAGAGAGTCTCCTCTACCCTCTTGGGGGTCTCGGGCTGGGCCTAGGATGGCGACCGACACAAGAGATTCACGGGAGAAGGGCATACGACGGTTAGTGGGTGTTTACATGGACGGGGCAGGAGAGTAAAGACAAGGCATCAGCCAACTTGTGAAGAATGGAGAAGACAAAGGGGTTCGGGCAAGGGGCAGGCAGGTCGGTAGGCCGCGGTGAGAGACGTCCCCGGGAAGACAGGGGGTGGTCGAAGAGGGTTTATTGACGTGGATTGTTCAGACCCTAATTCTCCCGGTCCCCTCCCCTTGTCTCTGGTGATGAAGAATGTCTGTCTTCTTCCTGGTTCCAGGGCAGGTACCTTTCACACGGGAGTTCGACCTCTTGCTCTCACGAAGAAAAGAAGGGTCGGAATATCCTTCCTGCAGCTGCTGTGTCTCCAGTGAGTTGAATTCAAAGTAAGCCATGTACCGATGAGGCACCTTTCAGGGGTGACATGTTCTGGTTTCCTTGAGGGCAGTCTGGGTAAGTGGCTCATTGGTCCTTGTTCCTCGGGAATCTCTCATCCCCTCTGTAGTTCCTGACAGCTGGCGGTGTCTTGCTCCTGTCGTTCCTACCGTTCCTGACGGTCCTCCTCTGCAGCGGCAGTGTTCTTCAGCATGGGCTCCTTAGGCTGGGTGTTAAAATGTGAAGTGTCCCCCCCACCCCCACCCCACCCCCACCCCCACCCCCACCCCGCTGGCCCTAGTTCGACCCTGGGCCCTACAGAGTCTATTGTTGCTACGGTGTTTCTCTGTGTTTAATCGCCTCTGGGTGATCGCTTATGGACTTTCTGCTTATAAACCCCAGACTTCATGTCCATTCGGAATTAGAGATAAAACTGCCTAGCTGATTTTCTGACTCGGTAGCCTCGTGGACACGACCTATTCAAGGGGACCTAACCCTAAAATCTTGGTCTTCTTCCTTGCCTTGGCCGTGCGCCAGACCTCCTATCTGAACGGATTGTACCGCTGTTCACCTGGTGACCCTGATCCAACCTCTGGGAGCGTTTCCTCATTTTGTTTCTCTCTGAGCCACAAGCCCCCCCCCCCCCCAATCCCCCAGGCCTCTGCGTGTCCTTTGTCACTTGGCCCTCTTGAGAGGGTGTTTCACAGAGCCTAGGTTTTTAATTTTGATGACTTCCCACCTCTCCGTGTCTTTTTCATGGATCATGCCTCTGGTGTCAAGTCTTAAACTCTCTTTGCCTGGCCCTAGTTCCTCAATTTTTCTCTTAGAGCTCCCCCCCCCCCCCGGTGTGTTCCAGTTTTATGTTTCCCATGGCAGTGTGTGATCCATTTTGAGTTCACATTTGTGTGAGGGGTGAAGTGTGGCTGTTTAGGTCAAAGCTTGCTTGCTTGCTTTCCTTCTTTCTTTAATTTAAACAATTTTTTGGCGGGGGGGGACAAGCGGGGAGGAGGGTGTGTGTGTGTGTGTGTGTGTGTGAGAGAGAGAGAGAGAGAGAGAGAGAGAGAGAGAGAGAGAGAGAAGCAGACTCCCTGGTGAGCAGGGAGCCCCCGATGGGGGGGCTTGATCCCAGGACCCTTCGATCATGACCTGAGCCGAAGGCAGACGCTTAACCGACTGAGCCACCCGGGCACCCCAGCTTTCTTGTTCCTTTGTCTGCCTGCCTGCCTGCGTGCTTGGTCTGTGGATGTCTGATTACCGTCCTCTGATGTCACGGGGAGGTGGGCCATCTTTCCTCCTTCGAGTGGCCTTTGAGCATTTGTCAAACCTCTGTTGGGCTTGGGCGTATCTGTTTGGGTATCTGTTCCGTGATAGCTCTTTGTCTGGCAACCTCACAGGTCTCTGTCGTCGCGTCTAGAAATAAGCATTAAGCCAGGGGCGACTTTATTTCCGAGTTTTGTTTTGTTTTCACTTGTTTTGTTTGAAATCACCGTAGCGATTTTAATTCCTTTTGCCCATCCGCTTGTTTATGTAATCTCCACACCCATCCAGTGTGGTGCTGGAACTCACAACCCCTGCAGATCAAGAGTCGCAGTCGCGTGGTCCTCCGACTGACCGAGCCAGCCTGGTGCCCTGAAATATGTGTACGTGCAAAGCAAATGTCAAGACGGCACCCACAAACTTTTTACCGCGAAACCGCCTTTGGATCGCCGCACTCTTGAGTTGAGGAAATACCGGTAAAGAACGTAGGTAGTTTAGCCCACTAAGGAAGAATCAACTTTAAAGGAAAACCTTCATTTCAAGTTTCTGATGTTTGGTCAGTTCTCTCAACTCAGTAGATGTCCAGCCTTCAGAGTTACGGTATTTGCTTGATTTCTCTCTTGTCCGCGTTTCCTCATTTACTTTCGCAGTGCTCAGGATGTATGGTGTACAGAGAACAGTTTTCATCCTGTGTGTGTGTGTGTGTGTGTGTGTGTGTGTGTGTGTTCTGGTGGTGGCGGGGGGGGGGGGGATGTTGTGACTGTGGGATCAGGGATTCACACAGGTAAGAAGAAGGCAAAGAGAAAGGCTTGGAAAGGAAACCATTAAAAGCCCATGTTCAAATGGTGAAGGTGAATGTAATAAGAGTTCCCTTTAATCAAAGGAAGTCTTGCTGGAGGTTGCTTCTGCCCTCTCCTCCCTGGATAGGAGGGTGAGGTTTTTTTAAAGGTCCCTACGGGGCACAGAAAGCAGTAAAGCGCCATAGCACCTGGCTAGGATGCTGCTCTGCTGCCCTCTAATGTCGCATCCTCTGCTACTGTGGATGTTTTCCTCTGACTACTTCCTGTTTACAGGTGTTTATCTTTTTTTTTTCTTTCCATAATAAAGATTTTTATTTATTTGAGAAAGAGGGCGTGAGTGAGAGAGCACAAGCAGGGGGATCGGCAGAGGGAGGGAGAGAAGCAGACTCCCCACTGAGCAGGGAGCGTGATGGGGGGCTCTGTTCCAGGACCTTGGGGCTATGACCCGAGCCAAAGGCAGCTGCCCAACCAACCGACTGCACCACCCAGGCGCCCCAAGACAGGTGTATGTCTTGGATGCTTAATGCTGCTCCGCGTCTGTGGTTTGTGTGTTTGTTTTTTAAAGCTTTCTAATTTTAAGTAATCTCTATGCCCATCCAGCGTGGTGCTGGAACTCACGACCCCTGCGGATCAAGAGTCACCCGGTCCTCCTCCGACAGAGCCAGTCAGGTGCCCTGAAATACGTGTACTTGAAAGACGAAAAAAGGAAGAAAAAAAAAAAAACAAAAAACTTTTTTTCCTTTACACGCCAGAGGAAGTGCTACGCCTGGTTTTTCTTTTCTCCTTAATATCATGGAACATTTCATCATCAATTATTTACCTCTTCTCAAGCACCACCCACCCTCCCTTCCTCTCTTACCCCCCCCCCGCCCCCCCCCCCCCCCCCCCCGTGTCCTAGTGTTGGAATGCGCGGATGTC
>NW_026623040.1:0-14968 GCF_023065955.2 Ursus arctos
GAACTCTGCTGTTCATCATTAAACACAAAATAAATAACTTAAAAGAACTGTGGAGTTGTCTCAAGTCTAACAGCACAGGTTACTTGGAATATTAGGCTATATCACTAGTGTTCATTTTAATTAAAGAGGTATGACTTTATCATTATGTATGAATAATTGAGGGAAGGGGATATATCACAGTCCTATGTTGAAAGAAGTCAAATTTTTCCAAACTGAGCTGTGAATTTAATAACTCCAATTTAAAAACAAGATTTAAAAATTGCAGTTAAAAAAAGAAGATTATTTAGGGTCTTGTTAAAAATTTTAAAGTACATCTTTAAGTAAAAATGTGTAAAAGCCAATGAAGTTTTGAAAAGAATGAGGGGTTTGCCTCACCAGTAATAAGGTAATAAAACTTCATTAATTAAAACAGTGGACACTAGAATAGATCAGTGAAACAGCACTGGGAGCCTTGAGACATATGCAAGTATACAGAAGAATTTAGTCTATAATACAGTATTTCAAAACCATGGAACAATCAAATAATAATTCACTAAGTGATTTTGGGACAAGTGGCTAAATATTTATATGAATCTAAAATTAAGGTTCTGGCTCTCATCATATAATGAAGTAAAATGAGTACATTACAGAATAAAATGTAAAAAAAAACCCAAAAAACAATGGAATTCAAATTACTAAAGAAAAACAGATATTAACTATATAATAATTGGAGGACTACATATAAAATTACACAGATCAGAAACATTAAAAAAAAAAAAAAAAAAAAAAAGCCCTGAGAACCCAAAACACAGGCACACATACTTTTCTCTATGTTAAACATACGAACATAGTTGAAAGACCCAAAAAAAAAAAAAAAAAAAAAAAAAGCTAGGGAAAAAACTGCAACCTACCACAGAAAAACAATCTTCGTATCAAGATTAACAGAGCAATGGATTGCATCACAAAGGATTATGAGTATATAATTTACAACTAGATGTAACTAGGATATCAATATATGAAAAATGTTCAATGGAACTAGTAATTAAAGGAATGAAAATAACAGAAAATAGTGAAGAGCCTGATACTCAGTAAGGGGAAATGGGCACCATCATACATTGTTACCAGGACTATGACTAGATACAACTTTCTATAGGGCAATATGTATCAAAGTTTAAAATGCGCAAGCTTCTGGCCCAATAATTCCTCTTTCAGGAATGTAAACTATGGAAATCCTCTATCAAAATGTATCCATATGAATTCACCAGTGTTTGTAATCTTGATGAATTGACAACCTAAATGCCAATTAATAACAACAAACACATATTAGTACCTCATAAACGAAAGTGCCATGCATCTATTTAAAATGATGCAGAGATCATACATTTATTGACATGGAAAAAAAGGGTCATGACACTTTACATGGAAACTCCATGTGAGCAGATTGGGCAAAGCCTGGACGCCTTGTTCTTCAACCTTACTTCCATCACCTAGAATAGTGCCTTGTACAAGAGCTTCCCAAGAAGCATTTACTAAATAGATTAATTTTAAAAGCAAGCTACAGAACAATAATCACAATGCTGACTCCCACCTTCCTCTCTCCTTCCTCTCTCTCTCTCTCTCTCTCCACATACACACAATTGGAACAACAGTCACAAAAGGTTAACAAGGTAGTGGAGTTTTGGTGTGTACGTTTAACTTTCTTCTTTATTCCTCTCTGTATTGTCTAAATTCCTTATATAGTAGGCATTTTTAAAAATTATTATGATTGGAAAAAAGTAACAAAATTGATTTTTAAGAACTCATATATTTAAAATGAACTCCAGAAAGTGTTCAGTGACAAGAGCTCACAAACTACAAACACTAATATCAGCAAAATCCAAATGGCATGTTTTCTTTCACCTCCAAAGAAGTATCGGTATGTCTTCTACAATGTAGCATCTTTCTCCAGTACCACGAAATGCCACCCTATACTACTAAAATGCAGAATTTCCAAAAGAAAAAGCACATTTTTCTGTGGTAAAAAAAAAAGGGGGGGGGGAAGCAACGAATTTCTTAAAAGTCCTCCCATCTCTCTATTAACACATGCCCTCTTCTAGTTGGCGATAAAGATTACTATGTATTCTTTTTTTTTCAGGCTAAAATGCCAGTGAATCTATATCAGAAATGTGCTCTATGCAATTCTTTCACTTCTTTGGAAAAACAGATTTTATTTTAAAGACATTTAAAAAATTGAAATGTCAAAACTAGACACATACCTTCTGTCATTATTCATCCCACCACCCTGGTTTATATTATTCACAGACTTTATCACTATCTGAAATAACCTTATTCGAATTTTTATTACCTGTCTCTCCCTTCTAGAATGTAAGCTCTATGAGGACAGGAATTCTGTCCTTCTCACCACTGTGTCCCCAGTGAATGGCATCTAGTAGGCCTCAAGGAGAATTTGTTGAATAATGAAAAGGGGGGGGCTATAAATAAGGAATTGGAAAAAGGAAAGAAAACCAAAATGAAATGTACAAGCTGACATGACTCAAGGCTATAACGTCAGCCCGGAGGTTTGGTGGACATTTTTCAAGGTGGACAGGTGCTCCATACCTATCTAAAAGCACAGAGCTCTTCCAGGAAGAAAATCCACAGGGAGGTCTCCGGGTAGCTGTGTGCAACTCCCAGAAGAGTGGGAACGATCATCATAATAGAAATGTCGTCCAGGTCGAGAAAACAACAGCAGCAACAACACAATATACATCTTGGCCCAGATGAAAATCAAACGAATTCCCAACACAATGAAACCTAGCAAGCAACCTTCCGCCCGACACGTAGAAAGAGCACAGTCTCCTTTCCCCTGGCCGTGCAGTCGCCCGCAGCCCAGCAAAACCCCTCACTTATCACTTTTCCCCCTCAAGGACCCTCGCCCCAGCTGGTCCAAGGGGAAAGGGAATGGGGGGGGGGGACAGTAAGAGAATTAGCTTTCTCCACCCCCACCCGAGCCCAATCCTCTCCAAAGCGCAATGCCTCCCACCCTCCCACCCCGAGGCCCTGACCCCCGCGCCAACGGCTCCTCCAGCAGCCCCTCACTCACGTGTAGATGATAGCCATGAAATGCATCAGCCACAGCACCAAGAAGAGGACGAACCCGAAGACGGCCATTCCCTCCAAGGCCAGGTCCAGCAGCGCCATCCCCCGGCCCGGCCCGGCCCGCTCCGGCCGCCGCCGCGGACCGCGCTCCCGCAGGAGGACAGGGTGGGCGCCCGGCGCGGGGGCGCAGGAGGGGAGAGGAAGATGGGGAGAGGAAGGGGCGGAGGGGGGTGGGGACGGAAGGGGCGGGCAGGGCCTGCGCGCCCCGCCCGCGCGCACTCGTTCGCGCTCTGTTCTGGGCGCGCTCGCGGCTGCGGGCGCTGCGGTGGCCGGGCTCCGTGGTCAGAGGGGCCGTGGCCCGCGCTCAGGCTCGCCTCTCCACACCCTCGCGGTCGCCGGCCGGACCCCGCGCGCCGGCGCCCCCGATGCCAACGCCCCGCCGCCCCGCCGCCCGACTCCGGGCCGCACAACTCCGCACCCTGCTCCGCCGCCGCAGCTCCGCGCACTAATCGAAACCGGCGGCCAGCGCTCCGACTCCCCGGCGCGCCCCGCCCCGCCCCCGCCCTCCGGAACGGCGGCGCCCGTCCCTCTAAGGGGCGGTGCGCGCCGCTGCTCCCCGCCCACCCTGCCGCCCTCGCGCCCGCTGCGTCACCGTCACCGTCGGGAGCGCGCCCCTGGGAGGCTTCTGCTGGACGCTAGCCCGCCTTCCCCGCGGGCTCCTGTCTCCGGCCGCGCCTAATCCTCGGCGTCGGGCGGCGGGGGCCACTGCGCCTCTGGGCCGGCCTCCTTCGGCGGTGGCGGCACGTGACCCTGTGTCCGGCTCGAAGACTGCTTGCCGTCTGTGGGCTCCAGTGTTTCCAGGCGTCCCAGAGAAAGACACGGAGTTCCAGGCGGCCCCCCGAGTTGTCTGGAAATCCAGCTTCCAAAGCTGTCTCTGCAGCTTCTCTGGCCGGCACTGCTCAGAGAGGCTTAGGCCCTCCTCCAGGCCACGTTCCTGGGCGCTTGGCTGTCCCATTGCCTTCCTCCCTCACTGCTTCTCATGCTGTGTTATCTTTGACCGCAACCGACCCGAGAGCAAAATAATCTTACTCCTCACAGATTCGTAAGCACCATAGAGACAGCGTGTAATGTAAAAGAAATTCTCAAACTCGGAATGTAAGGAATCAGTTAATATCAAAGTCCCCTAAGACTACTGTTCAACACGGTAGCCATACGGGGCTATTGAGCGCTTAAAAGGTGGGTGGTAGGAATTCGGAGGTCCTGTGCGTCTAAACCGTACACTGGATGTCAAAGACCGCCTCCTTAATAAATTTTATATTGATTACATGTCGAAACAATATTTTTGATATATTGGGTTAAATTAAAAATTATTAATTTCACTTTTGTTGTTTTACTTTTTAAATGTGTCTAGCTACTAGAAAATTTTAAATTACACATGTGGGTAGCACTGCTCTAAAATGTAAACAAGTGACACTTTGGATAGTAAGTCAATTTAGCTGTTATCTTAATTTTAAATCAGTTCAGGGAGATGTTTTAATCTAGTACTAAATGTTTCTGTTTGTTTCTTTAGCCTAGATGAGTTTATATTGTTTCTTGATTGTTTTATGTTTAGACAATGTTTATTATTTCCAGTGATTTCCTTTTAAATAATCCATGACCTCCCTTGAGAGATTTCAGAATTGAATTCCATTTTGAAAAGGTTATTTTATCGTTGCTATTTATTATGTTTGATATTGATTAAACGAAGTACCTTAATCTACAGTTAAATGGTAAACTACAATCAGAGAAGAATTTCAATTAATGTCTGTACTGAGTCCCAATTCTGCATTCACTATACTCTGCGTTTTACTGGGGTGAAGTCAATGAGAAGGAACAATGTTTACAAATGAAACTTCCACTTGTTCAGAGTAACTGGTTAAGGAATTAAAGTTAGAGTGGGATAGAATGCTACCAGCAGGGGCGCCTGGGTGGCACAGCGGTTAAGCGTCTGCCTTCGGCTCAGGGTGTGATCCCGGTGATATGGGATCGAGCCCCACGTCAGGCTCCTCTGCTATGAGCCTGTTTCTTTCTCTCCCATTCCCCCTGCTTGTGTTCCCTCTCTCGCTGGCTGTCTCTATCTCTGTCGAATAAATAAATAAAATCTTAAAAAAAAAAAAAAAGAATGCTATCAGCAAAATAACTACAAATGGAAAATTTTTAAAACATCACCATTGTAGTTCATTAATTCTAGGATTCACTTTAAAAAGAAAAAGATTTTATTTATTTATTTATTTATTTATTTACTTATTTATTTATGAGAGAGATGGCATGCCCACACCAGTGGGGGGAGGGACAAAGGGAGAGAGAGAGAATCTCAAGCAGACTCCATGATGAGTGCAGAGTCCTACTCCCCACCCACGGGGCCTTGATCTCACAACCCTAAATCATGACCTGAGCCAAAACCAAGAATCTGATGCTTAACCCACTGAGCTACCCAGGTACCCCTAGGACTCACTTTTAAAAACGCTTTAATGTGGGGCACCTGAGTGGCTCAGTTGGCTAAGTCCCACTTTTGGTTTCAGCTCAGGTCAAGATCTCAGGGTTGTGAGATTGAGCCCCCCGCCTCCTTAAGATTCTCCCTCTCCCTCTGCCCCTCCCCCCTCTTTAAAAAAACACTTTAACATATTTTAACATTTCTGAAATGTATCTCACAGTCAGTAACATCTTAACCCTAACTAGTAGATGTTTTTTCTTGATAAGATGTAAATAACAGTGCCTCTTACAATGACTGCCCTCTTAGATTCAGTGAACTATATCAATTGGTCAATTAAAGCATTTTGTTATATTCTGCTTTTCTCCAAAATGTTTTCTTGGAACCTTACAACAAAAGATTTTATACAGTATGAACAATAACATGGAAAATGAGGCCAAGAAAAGTGAAAGAAGCACATATTCATAAGAATCAACAGAATTAGTATAATTGAGTATAATCAGTAGATTAAAGACCAGCTATGTTGTACTTAGGCCTAGTTAAACTTGGTCGTGTCCAAACCATTCTATAGTATCTACAGAATATTAGGATTGCATATTCTAAAATGAATATGCATGAATATATAATCCTAACATTAGAATATATAATCCTAACATTCTATAGATACTATAAAAGTGTACATTTCTTCCACGTAGCACAGCAGCATAGGAATCTAGCAACGACCCTGTCCACTGATCTTACTTCTTGGCAGTTAACATTTTTGTTGTTGTCTTCTAAAGGGCCCTCCTCTCTTAGAAAACCAATTTCACTGAGGTCAGGGCTTCTGATTCTTTCCAGGGACAATCCAGTAGCTTTAGTATATATTAGAATTCATACAGTTTGAGGAGCAATATTTTCAGAGACAAACAAAATCCAAATTTGATTGTCATTTAATGGCCTGAGATATTTTAGTTTATAAAACCTTAACAAGAAAAGAATTCAAAATATCTGATTCAAACCAAGTAGTTAGAACACATTTTTGGCTTGAACCAAACCCAAACCAAAATATTTAGCTGACTGGAAACTGAAAGTGAAATGAAATTTTATTGGTTCTAGCCCCATGTCCCAGAAAAGATAGGGCAGAAGGCTGGGAGAACATAGGTACATAAGTTACTCCAGAGAAACAAAACAATTTATCTTTGGCAAGTTGATACTCTTAGTTACATTATGCCCCAATTGCCTGTATTTAAAAGTTGGTATTACATTTTTTAAAGTTACATTTTCAACAATCAGGATTCCTGATTTGGGTTGTTTCTAAGAAAAACATCATCTTTGGTAAGATTCTAGATAAATCAAGTTTAAAATGTGGCACTGAAAGGCTATGCATAGAAAAAAAGACAAAAAAATTACACCAGATGATTATAAGTATTTGTCTTTGAAGAATGAAATGTGTTAATATTTTTTACTTTTTATGTTGTTGATTTCCTATAACGAGCATTATTGTTTTTACGGTGAAAAAATGGTCAGTTTTCTATTTTACAAAGGAATTGATAAAAATCAAGTAGAAATTTTTCATAATTTTTTTTCATATTACGAGTGGTACACTTTGGAAGATAGTTTGGCAGTTACTTACAAAACTAAACATACCCTTACCATATGATCCAGCAATTGTATCCTTGGTATTTACCCAAGTGAGCTGAAAACATGTCCACACAAAAACCTGCACACAGATGTTTATAACAGCTTTAATCATAACTGACAAAACGTGGAAGTAACCATGTCCTTCAGTAGATTAATGGATAAATAAACTGTGGTACGTCCAAACAATGGAATATTATTCAGCACCAAGAAGAAATGAGCTATCAAGCCATGAAAGACATGGAGGAAGCTTAAATGTATACCACTAAGGGAAAGAATCTTTCCAACTATATGACATTCTGGGAAAGGCAAAACTATGGAGACAGTAAAAAGATCAGTAGTTATCCAGGGAGGAGAGGAGGGATGAATAGGCAGATCACAGAGGATTTTTAGAGCGTTGAAACTATTCTGTACAATACTACAATGGTGGATACACTATTACACATTTGTCAAAACCCATAGAATTTACAACACTAAGAGTGAATTCTAGTATAAATTGTGGTCTTTGGATGATAATGATGTGTCAGTGGAGGTTCATCAGCTATAACAAATGCACCATTCTGGTGGTGATGTTGATAGCAGGGAGACTGTGCATGTGTTGGGGCAGGGAGTATATGAGAACTGTCCGTAATTTCTGCTCAGTTTTGTTGTTAGCCTAAAACTCCAGAAAATAAAGTCTATCTTTTAAAAATTAATAAGTACTCCACTCAAAAACATATATATTGAAAATGTTGTGTCAGAATAAGTGAGATAAACTAGTTGTCATCAGATACTAGGGCTTTGCACCTTCTAGGCACTCAAATATTTGTTGGACAAATGAATAAATAATCTACACTGAGAGAAGTCACTGGAAAAATTGCTCACCTTTCTCCTTTGTTTGCAAATACTTTAAAAATATTTTTTCTTTGTGGAAAAAATATGCATGTACACGTTAACTACCATAACCCTTCCTTCATATTATACAAATAGATCACAGAGTGAGAGTAACTACACATTAGTTTGCCTAATCACAACCTGAAGACCTGCTCCAACGCCCAGGCTCTACTTGACAGTCAACAGCATGATGTGTATATCAGCATCGGACATATTTTCCATCTTTGTCATTATTATAAAGAATCTTTCATATAAACATTTTCAAAATCACAATTCCATTCCCTATGGTGAATGTGTTATTTTAAAAAGGCAGGTATACTGTAAATTTTCAGCCCTATAAAAAAAGTTTTAAAAATAAGATTAAACAAACAAAAAAAGGTGATCCTCCAGAAATCGAGTAAATCTGAAGTTTCAAAAACAAAGTTAGAATCAATTGATTTGAAATCTGTGGTGCTAATGCCAAAAGAAAGAATTTAATTCTTGTTCCTTTTTTTCCCCTAAGCATGTTTGCAATTAGTTAGAAAAATGCTTTATCTACTGTATTAGCTCAGGTGCTTAACTTACGCTGGTTTTGTTACCCATGAAATGGGTAGGAACAAATCCTAAGATACTATATATTACTGTGAATAGCCCTCAAATGCGCAAAGGTTCTAGGCGACCTCTCAGTTCAGGGCCTGATCCTGACAATCCACAGGTAGAGTGTGTTTGTATGTCTGGGTGTGGTCCAGGGGAGTGCCTGGAGTTCACTAGAGTTCATTTCATTCACAGGTGTTTTGCTAACTCACATCCAAACGACTAATTAAAAAGATTTACCTCACACTCATTTCTTTTCAACTTTCGTATTTGATTTTATTTTAATCCATAGGGTGCTAGCGTGCTAGGCGGAAGCACCAGTGTTTATTCTTAAAGGCAGCTAAATTTAAAATACTTGCAAATATGTCTGATATAAATGTCAAGTATTTTCTTTTTCAAAATGTTTTAAAAATTGCTTTTAAAATTTTTATTTATTTTCTTTAGACTTTTGTTTTGTTTTTAAAGTAATCTCTACCCCCAATGTGGGACTTGAACTCATGACACTGAGATCAAGAATTGCATGTTCCACTGGCTGAGCCAGCCAGGTACCCCTAAAATCGCTTTCTTTTTAGATAGACTCAATTCAATTTATTTATTGAAGTTTATAATGTTAAAAACTTCACCTAAGCTGCGTGTGTGTGTGTGTGTAAACAAACTCCACAGTTTATTGAAAGAGACACTAATATTTATTGAACTGAGGATGAGACTCTTTTATTGAACACAAGAACATGAATTATATACCAGAGAGTTTTTGAAATATTAACTTGATTTTCACAAAAGTCATGAAATGTATAATTAGAAGCCAAAAGATTAAGTTAGCTATCCAGGTGACACACCTTATAAGTGAGGGAGCTGGAGTTTGGACCTAGGTCTGTCAGACTTCAAAGCCAATGCTCTTTATATAAGCAAGTAAAATATTAGGTTATTTTAAACAACATATAGTAGATAATCAATCCTCACAGTTCAGATTGTGAAGTAGATTTTTGTTTAGCATTATTTAGTTTGGAAACCAAATGTTCTGTATAGGTCAATTTCACCATCGGAGATGTAGGAAAATATATTAAGAATAGATCATATATTTTATGCTGATACACTGGCAATTTAAACAGCTTGCTCTTTTCTTTTACCACATGTTTTGCTTCAGTTAAGAGGAATTTCGTAAAATATGTTGTCATTTCAGAACAATTCATCTAAGAGAGTAAACAACAAGTAGAAGAATAAAAAAGAACAGTCTTTTTCATAAGTGCTTTCTTCCCATAAAATAATTCAGGGAAATGACAATCAAATCTGCTTCTTCTGGTAGTATTTCACAGCATTAACAATATAATTCAAGAGTGAATTTAACTTTTACTAAGTAGCAAAGGCTATTGAGATAACCAGTATCACCTGAGCTTAGGATCTCTACAAAATACCTTTTATCTTAAGAATGCTGTGTTTTAGGATTCCGTGTAGACTATCAGTTAAGCCCATCCACTGTGAACTTCAGAGTGATGGGGTTTGAATCCCAGCCCTACCATTTACTGGCTATATGTTGTGGGGATTAAATTTAACACATTTTAAATATTCAGAACAGTTTTAAGCACATGTAAATTCCACGAAAGTATTATTACTATTCCTTAATAGAGCTCATTCATTCTAATTTCATCTAGATCACTTGTTTTCTCCACTTCTCCCTCTACTGTTTTTACATATAAAAAAATAAAATTACACTTATAAGGATTTTTTTTAGCAAATCAGTCTATCTGTAATAGAAGCGTATCCCATTCCACGAGTCTTGCATTTTACACAAGAATATCCTATAGCTCTCATTTTCTTGCCAACAAACTGGTTTAGTCAATCAGAAACAAGTGCAATTAGATGACAATTGTATGGAATAGGAAAAATATAATAGTAAAGAGCAAACAAAGATACTTTTATTCCACGAATAAATTCCTTTTATTTCAGGCCTTGAAATGTAATATTATATGAAGCACAGAATAAGATTAAAAAGGTATTTAGATATACAGAGGGCCTTCTGACGCATAAGAAACAGAGATACTGAGTAAGTGTTCATATTATTTGGTGTAATAAATACCTTTAAAATACTCAGAATAAAATGCATCAGGCTATCAGGATTAACAGAAGGCAAAGCTTCCAGAGTCTAGTTTACATGACAATATATATACATATTTTGTTGTGTTTTGTTTTTTTAGCTCAGACTTGGTTTTTAAAAAAAAGATGACAAGAAGACTGAGCCTGGGTGGCTCAGTTAGTTCAGCAACTGCCTTTGGCTCAGGTCATGATCCCAGGGTCCTGGGATGGAGCCCCACATCGAGCTCTCTGCTCAGCGGATAGCCTGCTTCTCCCTCTCCCTGTGCCTCTCCCCATGCTTGTGCTCTCTCTCTCTATCAGACTGATAGATAGATAGATAGATAGATAGATAGATAGATAGATGTTTAAAAAAAGAAAAGATTACAATATTTGCATAGCACCAAACTGAGAATAAATTTGTTAAGATGAGCCCTCCATCCAGCTGGCGATTTTATGTTTCAAAAATACTTTCAGATTACTGTTAAACCTTTATTTTGTTGTGGGAATAAGTTTGAAGTGTTATCTCAAGTGTGAAGAAGCATCAAACAGCCCATTGTGCAATTTCAGGAAATAGAAACAACTATTGGGGCCTTTTCATACTAAGCTCATCCCCAAATTCAATAGCCCATTGTAACTATTTTGTAATCATTTGGGTTTGGGAGACATCATTAAGGGCCAGTCGCTGTACAATGGAAAATACTGAGCAAAATTATATGAACAAGACTGTTCAGGTAACAAGGTAAACAAACGGCTTTCCTATTCAGTTATTTCTTTTCCTTTATTCCTCAACAAATTTTAAAAGAAACTATGTTCCAGGAGAACATTGTTCTCATGCTTTGGATACAAAGTTAAAATTGATGTAATTTTTTTTTCAGAAGTTCCCAGTTGACTATGAGGATAAACATGACAACAGATCATTGTATGCAATGTTAGAAGTGTTGATAAAGAGGTATAAGGAAAATTGTTTGGGATTGGGAATGATTATTTCTATTTAGTAAAGTCTAGAAAGACTTCATGGAGAAGTCCTGGGTCCTGAAGAAAGAGTAAGAGATTAACAGATAAAGTGAGAGGAAAGGAACATGTCTTATGTGGTTCCTTTGTGACTCCAAGTATTTTAAACAACTGAATAATCTGAGGGAGCATGCTGGGAGTCGGCCAGAAAACAGTTTGAATGGACACAGTCTGAGAAACAGTTGGCCTTGGTTAACTAAGAATTTAATTGATATGAAATTGAAAATCCAGTTATGGGGAATGTGATCATATAAATGATTGTCTGTCTAAATCAGGACCCTTTTGAGAAAGCAAGGGGGCACTATTACCAATCAGGCTAGGAGAATTGGTGTAAACTGAGACTGTCTCAGGCAACTTAGTCATGTGGCCACACACAATTTAAAAGACACGGGAGTCAGCCAAGGCTCCATTAGGGCTCTTGCTCCATTTTTCTGTGATAGTCTTGGCTTTCTCCTTCTTAATGTGTCAGTTTTATCTTTCAGCTGACTTCTCTCATGGTTGTAAGATGGTGGCTAACAGTTACCTGTACCTCATAGTTTTCCCTTCACATGCAAGATGAAAGAAAATGTGTTATTCAAACCTATCTAACAAAAACCCTTGATGTCACTTGTTAACTGGCTTAGGCTATGGCAAGAAGACTAAAATGGTCAAGTCAGGACCCACTGAAGCTGGTAGTAGGGATAAATCACACCCAAACTGCATAGCAGCTATGTAATGAATGGGGAAAAATAGAACTGGAGAGATAACCACAATACCCACTACAGAGTTCTTCTCAAAGAATGGGAAATTTCTAGAAAGTCTTAAATATGAAAGATCCCTTTTAACCTCTTTCAGCTTTTATTATTTTTTATTACATCTTTATTGAGATAGAATCACATACCATAAAATTCACTCTTTCAAAGATTACGGCATTATTCATAATAGCCAAAAAAATGAAAACAATCTAAATCTAGCTCAACTGATAAAAGGATAAATAAAATGAAGTATATCAATACAATGGAATATTATGTAGCTATAAAAAGGAACAAAGTACTGATAAACGCTACAGTGTGGATAAACCTTGAAAACATTATGCTATGAAAGAAGGTGGACACAAACTGCATAATTCTATTTTAATGAAATAGCCAGAACAGGAAAATCTATAGAGACAGAAATTAAATTAGTGGTTACCATGGGCTGGAGGGAGAGGGAAATGGGAAAGGACTTCTAATGGGTCTGTGGTTTCTTCTTGCAGTGATGAAAATGTCCTGAAGTTAGGTAGTAATGGTTGCACAACTCTGTGAATATACTAAAAATCACTGAATTGAAATCACATTTAGACCATAGAAACAACATTAGCCATTAAGGAAATGCAAATCAGAACTATAATGAAATACCATTTCACATATACTAATATGGTTATAACAAGTTTTGGTGAGGATGTGGGAAAATGGAAACTCAGATATATTGCTGGTGAGATTGTAAAACGGTAGAGCCACATTAGAAAAAAGTCTGACAATTCCTCAAAAAGTTCAAGTTACCACACAACTCAGCACTCCTAGATTTGTATCCAAGAGAAATAAAAATATATGTCTACACAAAAATCTTTTAACTTAAATTTTTGTGACCCCCTAAAATTCATATGTTGAAATTCCAACCTTCAAAGATGACGTTATAAAGAAGTGGAGCCTTTGGGAGGTGAGTAGAGCATGAAGATGAAGCCCTCATGAATAGCATTACTGCTCTTATAAAAGAGATCCTACAATGGTCCCCAGCCTCTTCCACCATGTGAGGCAGTCAAAAGATGCCGGCTACGAACCATGAAGAGGGTTCTCAATAGTAACACGACCATGTTGGCCTCTTGATCTTGGACTTCCCAGCCTTCAGAACTATGAGAAATAATTTTCTATTGTTTATAAGTCACCCAGTCTGTGTATTTTGTTTTAGCAGTCTGAATGGACTAAGACACATGGTGAATATATTTTCATGTGTTTATTGGCTATTTATACATATATTCTTTGAAGGAATGTCTATTAAAATCCCTTGTTGATTCTTAATTGGTTTTTTATCTTTTTATTATTGGGTTGTACGAGTTCTTTATATATCTTAGATACAAGTCCCTTATCAGATATATGATTTGTAAACATTTAAGCCATTTTGTGTCTTGTCTTTTTTCCTTTCTTGATGGTACCCTTTGAAACACAAAAGTTTTTCATTTTAATGGTCCAATTCATCTATTTTTTCTTTAGTCACTTGTGCTTCAGTATCATATCAAAGACACCATTTCCTAATTCAAGGTCACACGATTCACTCCCCTGTTTTCTTCTTTTATAGTTCAGCTCTTATATTTAGGTCTTTGATCCAATTTGATTCAATTTTTTAAATTAATTTTTTATATGATGTGACATAGGGGTCCAACATCTTTTGTACATGGACATCCAGTTGCTCCTGGCACCATTTATTTAAAAGACAATTTTCCCCCCTTGAATGGTCTTGGCATGCTTATTGAAAATCTGTGGACCATCAATATATGGATTTATTTTTAGACTCTCAATTCTATTGCTAGTACCATATGGTTTTCATCATTGTAGACTTGGCAATAAATTTGAAATTGGGATGTGTGAGTTCTCCAAATTTGTTCTTTTTCAAGATTGCTTTGGCTCTTGAGTTTCAATATGAATTTTAGGATCAGCCTGTCAATTTCTGCAAAAAAGACAGCTGAGATATTGATTGGGCTTGCATTGGGTCTATAGATCAATTTGGGTAGGATTGCCATCTTAATAAAAGTCTTTTGATCCATGAACATGGGATGATTTTTCATTTAGTTAGGTCTTCTTTAATTTCATTCAACAGTGTTTTCTACATTTTAGTGCATAGGTCTTACACTTCCTTTCTTAAATTTATTCCCAAGTATTTTATTTCTTGGGAAATTTATTTCCAAAGTATTTTATTCTCTTTGATGCTATTGTAAATACAACTGTTTTCATTTGTGGATTGTTCGTTACTAATGTATAGAAATACAGCTGATTTTATATATTGATTTTGTATCCTGAAGCCTTACTGAACTTGTTTATTAGTTCTAATGGCTTCTTTGTGGGTTCGTTAAGATTTTCTATACATAAGATCATGATCTTCCAATAGAAATAGTTTTACTTCAAAAAAAAAAAACACAAAAAACAAAAAGAAACAGTTTTACTTCATTCTTTTCAATCTGAGTGCCCTTTATTTCCTTTCCTTGCCTAAGTGCCCCAGCTAGAACCTTTAGTATAATATGAATAGAAATGGCAAAATCAGGGTCACCTGGGTGGCCCAGTCATT
>NW_026623041.1:0-14648 GCF_023065955.2 Ursus arctos
TTATCTTCAGAACATTTCATGGGGACTGATTTTTCTTATAAACCGGATTGGTGTGTTCCTTGAGCAGATCCTGGGCTAAACTGGAAATCTGTGGTGTCTTTCTGCATTTCTGTTCTGTCACTCTCTTGCTCTCCCTCATGTGTCTCCCCAATCTGGATGTTTCATATCCTCATAAAGCCTTTTGTTCAGTGCCTGTCAACTTAGAAAACATTGCTGCTAAGGTGGAGATAATATTTAGTCCTCTTCGTGGTTCTAGAATACTTACGAAGGCCATTTAGAGACCCTAATTTGATAGAACTCTAATAAAACAGATTTGTAATGGTGAGATTTTAGATATTATAATAGGCTGTTGGGGAAGGGTTTTGGGTTAGGGAAAATTTTAGGAGCCCTTGAATTGTATACCATAAAAAACTTTACTTAGAATCTCTGAGCTCACTGGACTCTGATGTCTTAGAATTTTGAATAGCATGAAACTGATGCTCATGCAGACTGTTCTCTTCCTCCGTTGACCAAGAACGACCAACCAACTACCTTCTGCAGGAATCTTGGTAGCCAAATTAGTCAGCAAAGCCTCATGCTTTTTAAGCATCAGAAAGTGATACAAACAAAGAACTAGTGCTGTGTTTGAGTAGCAAGGATGAAGATTGGTCTTGCTCAGGGAGAGATGATGACCCCTGGTATCTCTGCTGGTTTCTACTTGGTCCCCTTCACAGACCAGCAGAAAGCAGGCGAGGTCAGACCGCTAGAGATTTAAGTTGTTAAATGGTGGCTTGGCCTGGGAATATGGGGTGATTTTGAAGGAATTCAGGTCTGCCAAAGATTTTAAACAATACCAGGGCCCCTCCATCTTAGTCAAATGCTGGCAATCAGTCTGCCCTTTGCGTGCAATAAACTGGGACCTTAGAAGTGAAGATCAAATAATCCAGGACGGGAAATTGGCTGGACAATGTCCAGCCTGACCTGGATGTAGACATTTCTCCTGCTTTGTCTTGTCTCTTGCTACAAATCATCCTTCAAGGAATGGGCAACAGCAACTTCAATTCACACGCATTTGAAGGATGGTGACTTCCACATTAAACATGGTAAAATTCACAGCCAACAATCAATATGTATTTTCAGGCAAAGAACCATCATTCATTTCTGTTATCGGACAATCTCAGGCAGAAATCATATCTTTTGTGACTTGAATGCACAGCATTTTCAACCGCTTTATTCCTGTGGCTGAGAATAGGGCTTTGCTCTGACTGGCATTTAGCTGCTGAAGTTTTCTAAATTGCCACTTGCATTGGTTTATCCAGGACAAGCGTGAGTTTGGTGGGCAGAAGAGAAGGAGAAGAGAGGGAAAGAAAAAGTTGTATGCAGAGGAAAAGCTATTTCTGTTGAGCTCAAAGCAGCTTAATTTGTTATCATTGACACTGAGCGTAATGTTGATTTAACTTTTGCATCGGGGTATTGATTTTACAGTGAAAAGCCAGATGCTAGCCGTTGTCTGACAACGACCAGAGCAATCAGAATTTCAGACCTGGCATGATGTAGAGGAGGAACAGCAGCCAGAAGATAAAGGATCTTCTCCTGGCTCTTTTAAGTATTAGCTGGGTGACACCAGCCAAGTCACTCTACCTCTATAGACTTAGACTTTGCATCTATCAGGTGATAGAAGTACAGTACATGGACAGTACTAGGTCCTTTCTGGCTCTAAAAGTCTTTGACTCTATGATTGGAGTTGTGCTTTTCTCCTCGTTAACATCATAAATGCACAAATGAGGCACATTTCTAAAAAAACACATAATCAAAACATACTTTAACCCATGTATTGAAGTGTTTACTGCTCCACAATCTTTATTTTCAAAATCAGCTATTAAGTTGGGAATATGACAGAGCCACTCCTTAGAAGTTAACCAGTTTCCTGAGCACTACTTACCAAGATTTGTTTAGGACTCTGAAGCTTACAGAAGGTTCCATATGCACCATCTCGTTTGCTTCTTCCTTAATTTATAATTCTTAGTCTTGTAGTACAGCTCGGAGAAGGGAAGTGAAAATATTATACTTCACATTAAAAATCTTTAAAAATGGTTTGACTAAAGATTAAGTTATTAATTCAACAATGTCCATTGCGGGGCGCCTGGGCGGCTCAGTCGTTAAGCGTCTGCTTTCGGCTCAGGGTGTGATCCCGGAGTCCTGGGATCAAGACCCACATCGAGGAGCCTGCTTCTTCCTCTCCCACTCCCCCTGCCTGTGCTCCCTCTCTCACTGGCTGTCTCTCTCTCTGTCAAATAAATAAAATCTTAAAAACAAAACAATGTCCATTGAGCCCCTGTATGTGTCAGACCCTGTGCTGGAGAGGGGATATAAGGATAGACATGGTCCTCTCTCTCTCTCTTTTTTAGGATTTTATTTATTTACTTGACACAGAGAGAGAAAGAGAGAGCATAAGCAGGGGGAGCAGCAATGAGCAGGGAGCCTGATGTGGGGCTTGATCCCAGGACCCTGGGATCATGACCTGAGTGGAGGACAGATGCTTAACCAACTGAGCCATCCAGGCACCCCTACCTCATTCATTTTAATGACATCACAGTGTCCCATGGTACAGAGGCAACATGATTTATTGGTCATTTCTCTATCAAATGACACTAGGCTGCTTCCAACTCTTTGCTGTGAAAATAATACTTCAATGAACTTCATGAATGTGTGTGTGTGTGTGTGTGTGTGTGTGTGTGTGTGTGTGTATTTCCAAAATTGTGAGAGCATTTCTGAAGAGTATATTTCTGGAAGTAGAATTTCTAGGACAAGAGTTATGCACATGGAGATTTTTTTATAGACACTGACAAGCTGCCTACCAAAAGATGTATTAATTTATAGTCTATACCCATTAAAATGTTTTTGGTTTCAGGTGATAGGAAAGTCAACCCAAAGTAAATAAAGGAAATTTAATGGACCTTGTATCAGAAGGTCCAGAGAGGGGAGCTGGTTTCAGAGATTGTTGGATACAGGCTCAGAAATGATATGTGTCCCCACTTTTACTCTCCTGGCCTCACAGTTCCACCTGTTCAATGGCTCCATCTCAGACAAATCTCCTGTCAGGGGATTAAAACAGCTGTGGAGTTCTAGGTGTCATCCTTTCTACTCCAGTGAGAAATACCACATGTGTATATCCCAGAAGTTTCATTCAACATCTCATTGGCTTTGATGGGTCATGTTCCTACCTCTGAATGACATGGGTCATGTGGCCAGGGCCACAAAGTCTTTTATGGGCCAAACCTGGAGCTGGGTGCAGAATCAGCTGCACCAGAAATTCATGGTCTGAGAAGGGGGGAGGGTGGCTCACCAATTAGAGTTGACAGTTATTTCTGGAAATAGGGTCAGTGGATACAGTGTGAAATCAATAATGGTGTGTGGAATACTATTACGAAGACAGATTCTTTCCTGCAGATTCAGGAGCTTAGATTGTGTTCCATCTTGAGAGTTGGACTTTAGAAGAGTTGGCATATAGGATCAATTAAGTGGTATGATTTAAATGACATTCTTTGTACTGCTGGTTGGGACTATAATTATGTACTACTGAGATGTTTCTAAGAGATATCTTTACATAAGATTGGAGTTATAACTGAAAAAGGAACACAGTCCCTTTAAAAGAAGTAGCAGGTATATTAAAGAACAAAAGCATCTTAGGGTTTTGTTAAGGTTGCTATGGAAATGACTGAATGCAAATTTTATTTTAAGTCCCTTCAAGTTAGTAGTCTGTAGAGAGAGAAGTTTGGAGCAGGTTTTTTGTTTTGTTCTTAAGAGAAAGAAAGAGGGAGGGAGAGAGTGAGATCTTAAAGTTGAGGTAAAAGGAGTTTAAGGGTTTCTAATCTGGAAGAGACCCGTGAAATCATTTCTGCCAGTAGTTCTTGAATTTGAGTGAGAATCACCTGAAAAGTTTACTAAAACAGGTTTCTGGGCTGCATCCCAGAGATTCTGATTTAGTAGGTAGGTCTCTGCAAGCCCATACATTTGCATTTCCAATAAATTCCCAAATGTTGCTGGGGCGGGTGGGGTGGTGGTTGTGGTGGGGGAGGAGGACCACAACTTGAGAAGTGCTGATCTAGTCACCTTCTCTTCCCTTCAGTTTATAGATTGGGAAATTGAAACTTGGAGAGGCGAGGGGCTGGAGTGACTCTGAGAGTTACCAGGGGAGCTGGAGTTAGAGTCACTCTTCTGCTTCCGTTCCGTTCCGTTCCCTTCCCTTGCCTCTGTAAGGAAACTGGGCTCCAGACTGGGTATTGCAAAGGTCATAGAACAGAGTTAGAAAAGATCCCAAACCTCTTAACTTCTAGGCTGGCACTCTCTCCGTATGTCTCAAGCATTTCCACTCCTAGAGAAAGCCCAGGAGATGATGGGCTTTCCCTTTCCATAGACAGATGATTCAGAAAGTGTTTTCCTCTGAAGTAGAGAACAAGAAGAGCCTGCATTGTTAGGTAGAATAAATCTCGAGCCCAGACAGAGGGAAACTCAATAGTAATCAAAAGGGCTCTCTGGCTTCAATAAAAAGATGTCTGCAGCTGATGTGGGGAGTTCAGTAACTGAGGGTCTGTGAATTAAACTAACAAAAAAGAGAGGCACCTGGGTGGCTCAGGAAGTTAAGAATCTGACCCTTGATTTTGGCTCAGGTCATGATCTCAGAGTTGTGGGATCAAGCCCTGTGTCGGGCTCTGTGTTCAGCGGGCAGTCTGCTTGACAGTTTCTCTTTCCCTCTGCCCCTCCCCATCCACTCTCTCTCCTCTCTCTCTCTCTCCAAATAAATAAATAAATCTTACAAAAATAAAGTAACAAAAGACAGATTGACAAGAGAAAAGAGTATAAAATTTCACGGAATTTGATTAGCACAGAAGTTCACAGAAAAGAAATGAAATTCAAAGAGGTGGTTAGACAATCCTTTTCGGAGTTTCCCTGATGTAATCTGAAATTGACCCCCATAGAGATGGAATTAAGAGGCAGGCCACTCCAGGTTGGTAGGTGGTAGGTTTATAATAAGTTTGTCTTGTGTAACAATAAGACGGATGGATGCCTGCACCCGCCCACAAAATCTTTAAAGTTATAAAGGGGACTTAACTGGGTTTAGTCACGTATGCTATGCAGGTGTTCTCAACACCACAGCACTATCTCAAGGCTGTGTCCTTGGAGCAGCCTCTGGGAATGGGAAAGGCAATCAGAACCTATCTTCCAAGGACAGGGGAGGGGATGCAGAGCCTCCAACTGCTTGGGTCTAGCTCATGGGTCATCTCGTGGTCATATCTTTTCGATGACCTTCCCCAACAGGCTTCAAGGCATGACAAATTGTGGGGGAGCGACTAGGAAATATATAGGGAACTAATGGAACATAAAGGTTATTTTAGTAAGATATGTTTATGCCAACCCGTCTCAGCGTGATAATGCTTTTCTCAGCTCTTCTAAAAAATCATATGTCAACTATACTTCAATTAAGAAAAAACACAGAATTCTCTTGCTGGTGAGGGTGGTGATTGGGTGGGGCTGGACACACTCACAAAGGGAAATTTTTGCCCTTGCTTTTAGGCAGGTAAGTGGAGGGCAGAGAGCTCCTCTTACATCTCTTGACTCTCAATTGCATTTAGCTCAAAATAATCCTGTGCCAAAGTGGCACATTTTGAGATGGTACATTTTGGATGCTTTCACGGGATGGGTAATTCTGAGAGTTGCCAATATCAGGGCTGGAGAAACTCAGATGCATGCTCGAGCAGTGTTGGGGGGGGAAGGAGAGTAGTAGTCATCCAGCCTGAGGGAAGAAGCTATGCTTAGATTAAGCACTTATTGAAAGGACTAGTAAAATTGGGTTTCAAGTGATTTTATCTGTATTAAAAAGACTTCCCATAATTGTTGTTATATTTAGAGACTAGTGTTTCATGATGTTGCTTAATGAAGAATTCTACTTTGGCTTTTAGAAAATATCTATGTTAACCGTATCCGTGTAAAGAAAAGACAATTTCTAAAGGACCATTTTCTACCTTATCTCAATTATGGGCAACATAACCAGGAAGAGATAAACAGCTTTGGGAGTATCGGACTTCCAAACACAAACCTGCAAAGTGACAGCAAATGTCATGATCCTCCTGCCTTAAAATAACTTTCCAGTCTGGAACCCCAGCGCTCAGGTTAAACATTAGCTGCATCCTGAATTATCTCGCAAAATGTGCACACATTGTCATTGGCATGTCAGTCTGAAGGAGGTAGTTTATCAGACCACTTCTCTCATGATAGCGGGGATCTAGGGCACCGTGGGAGCAGGGAGGCAAAGCAGAGGAGGATAGAGAACCGCAGAGAGTGAGGGTGCTGGGGGCTTGCTGACTTAACCATGTGAATACATTAAGTGGAAGCAATTCTCTTCTCAGGATTTATGTGTTAATTTTTCTCTCCAATTTTGGAAAGAAAGGGATTGTAGTCAGCAGTTGGTCAGGTAGGAGGAGTATTTTGGGTACAGAGTATGTTCCAAAAGTCACCAAAAGGTGACTGCAATTTTCTCCCATCTCTGTTCTTCCTTAAAAGGGCTCACCTTTCCCTGACTTTCTGGTACACTTCAGGTCATCAGCAATTCACTCAGAGGCTCTTCTGAAACCCCACTTCTGCCACCGTGCGAGCCAAGGGCAAGTTACCAAATCTCTCAGAGCTTTGGTTTCCTCAGTTGTAAAAGGGGACTGATAATATATATCTATACATCTCTCTCTATATATCTATATATACACACACTATACACTATTACACCATATACAATATTATGTATACAGTATACTATATATTATGTATTACTGTATACAATATACTATATACTATATATACACACACACTATATACAACATTAAGAGGAGCAACATATGTAAAATATCTAGTATGATGAAATCCAGGCCACTGCAGTGTGGGTTTTCAGAAGCAGAGGCTGAAATGGAGTTTGAGGTACAAGCACTTATTAGGGACCAGCTCCCCGTGTGTGGCAAGAGGAGGAAACAGGACGGGGCAGAAGGAGAGGCTGAGACCCAGTGCAAGTCCCACAAAGCCTCAGGCAACCCAGGAGTCCTGCAGTAAGTGCCGCCCATAGGAGTTGTCCTACAAGGGGCCACGATGGTGGCGCGTCAGATCCCTGCCTCACACCCTGGGAAGGGTGCCTTCATGTGTGAGGCAGCCCCTGCCACAGAGGCCAACCCTGAGCCAGCATCCAGAGGCTGTCTGCTGGCCACATTCTTGCAGCGAAGCAGCCAGAGCTTTCCCGAAGGCTGGGTGGCTCACCTTCATGTCTTCCATGGAGGCATTCAACAAACACATCTCCTCCTTGCCACCAGAACCATCCTTTTTTTTTTTTTTTTTTTTTTTCACCTTTTCTCCACCTTCTTTCCGTCCTCCATCTGTTTGCTTCTCTCGGACCTGCTTCCTCAGATCCTGCCCTGCCCAGCAGTCCTGAGAGCCTGTGGCTGCCCCTGTGGTTGCCTAGTAGGGGACTTAGAAAGGGTCCCTGCTTCAGCGGCCCTCCTGTACGGTTCCACTTGAACAGGAAGTATCTTAAACACTTTTTAAAAAAATCACATTCAGATAATTTACCAGTTACCTATGACTCCTCTTTTCCTTCGGTAGAGAGCAGAAAGCAGCCAGGCTCCGTTCCACAGTAGAGAGCGACACGGATGCTGGCAGGCACGCTGTCAGCCCGTGGCCTGCCAGCTGGTGCTCACGATAGGGGAGAAGGCATTGGATGCCTCGCTAACAGATTTCCAAGAATGCTCTGGGCAGCCAAAAAAAAAAAAAAAATGCACTTGGGCTTGTTTCTTTCCCTCTGTTACCTTTCTAAGAGATAAAGAGGCTGACATCATGAACGGGGATATGAATTTTGTAACATGTGGGAAGAGGTTAATGTCAAGGGCTCTAGGAAACCAATGTATACATTAGAGAATAGGAGAACATTTAGCTTTCTCAATGGCTATGACATGCAGAAGCTGCTCTGATAGAAATTTGAAGGGGTGCAGGCGATGGGAAACCAGACGATGGGCAGAGGATGGGAAGCAGCTGTGAGGGCTCCCATTGAGTTTGGGATTGTCTTCCTACTATGACTGATTCTGGCATCATTCCTGAGATGCAGACATTTCTAAGTGTCCCAGTCCACATGTCTCTGAGCTTCTGGGATGGCGCGAATGGCAGAGAGAGTGCGAACATGTGTGTCGCCTGGCCACATTACAGAGAGTGCCCCCGATGCTGTGTTCTGGCAGTTGATCAACTCTTTGTGAAATCTCTCATGTCAGGAGCTGGAAAAGACCACCAGCTCCGTCCATGGACTGCAACCCTGAAATCCACTGTATAGTGGTCTCTTGTGGGCTAGCCACCTTCACGGGTCTCACGAAGTCCTAGGAAAGTGGGAGCTTCCTTTCAAGCCTCAGCCATTGAAAGAAAAATCTAATTTTGGTAAAAAGTTAAACTTATTCATTAACTGAAATTGTATGCCTATTGATTAATAATGATCTATTTCCCCCTTCCTCTAGCTCCTGGCCACCACCATTCCAGTCTTGGGTTTAAGGAATCTGACAATTTTAGATACCTCGTACAAGTGGACTCATGTCGCACTTGTCTTTCTGTGTCTGGCTTATGTCATTTAGCATAATGTCCTCAAGATCTATCCATGTTGTCACATATTGTAGAATTTCCTTCTTCTTTTATAAAGATTTTATTTATTTTTCTTTGAGAGAGAGAGAGAGAGAGTGCATGAGTGAGCATTGGCGGGGGAGAGAGAATCTCCAGTAGATTTGGCCCTGAGTGTGAAGCTGGGTGTAGGTCTCGATCTCATGACCCTGAGATCATGACCTGAGCTGAAATCAGGTCAGTCGCTTAATTGACTGACCCACCCAGGTGCCCCCAATTTCCTTCTTTTTTAAAGCTGAGCCTCAGCCATTCTGCAGAAGCAGCCGTTAGTAGGACCCCAAACTAGTTCCGTGTTCGGGGAGTTCAGGCTGATGTCCCGAAGTTCCTTGTGTAGGATCTACATTTCATTTGGGAGGATATCAGCCCCCCGAGAGATTGAGTGGTTTGCCCCAAGTCTTACCAGTTGTGAACAACAGGTCCTGAGTCTTGGCCCCATCTGGATCCATGAAATCCGGGTACATAGTGACCCTGGTTCTGATTTTTCTCAAATCAGAGAAGACACAGGGACATGGACATTTAATCCCACGGAGACTCAGGTCAGGCTCACTGAATAAGCACGGCTTCAGAGGATGCCACTCAGCCTTACTTGCCAAGTGGTCCGGCGTCATGCTGCTGCCTCTAGATGGCGCTGGCATGAGCCATGTGTGGCTACCAAGCAGAGGAAATGCAGCTAGTCCACACGGAGATGAGTGGAAAGTGTGAGTTTCAAAAGCTTAGTGTGAAAGAAGAAGGTAAACTACATCATTCATAATTTCTATATGGATTATGTGTTGAAATGTTATTTTGGATATGTTGGATAAAATAATTATATTTAAAAATCATAATTTATAAAACATGTTATTAAAATTAAATCGACCTGCTGCTTCTTAATTTTTTTTATAAAAAAGATTTTTTTTACTTCGACAGAGAGAGAGAGCACAAGCAGGGGGAGCAGCAGGCAAAGGGAGAGGGAGAAACAGACTCCCTGCTGAGCGGGGAACCCAAGGTGAAGCAGGGCTCCATCCCAGGACCGTGGGATCATGACGTGAGCCGATTAACCAACTGAGTTACCCAGGTGCCCCTGTTTCTTAATTTTTAAAATTGTTGCTACTAAAATATTAAACATCCCCACATGGGTTACGTTACATTTCTATTGGATTATTCTGGATTCACCTGCATGCCTAAATGCCTTTATTCTATTTTTAGCTTCTGCTTCTTCATTTGATATCACTGTTGCTGCTGGTGACGGGGCAGGCAGGTCATCTGCTTTGGACCTTGACATTTATTTTTTGTTTTGATTTTTTAAAAAGTTTTATTTGTTTAAGTCACCTCTACATCCAATGTGGGGCTCAAACTCACAACCCTGAGATCAAGATTTGCATGCTCTTCTGACTGAGCCAGCCAGGTGCCTCTGGACCTTGACATTTAACAGGTAGTTCACAGCATGGGTGATATTTCATACTCAGGTAATTGCAGTCGTAATTGAGTGCTCATAGGGGACTTGGCAGCTTAATGTCAATGAAAAAATCTCCTGGGGTTATGCTTCATTCAACAAATATTTATGTATTTTTTTTTTTTTTGAGAGAGAGCACACATGTGCACATGAGCTCAGGGGAGGGGGAGAGGGAGAGGGAGAGGGAGAAAATCTTAAACAGATTCCAAGCCCAGCACAGAGCTCGATCTCATAACCCCAAGATCATGACCTGAGCCCAAATCAAGAGTCAGGCACCTAACTGACTGAGCCACCCAGGTGCCCCCGAAGCACAATTTTTTTGTTTTTTGTTTTTTTAAAGATTTTATTTATTTATTTGACAGAGAGACAGCCAGTGAGAGAGGGAACACAGGCAGGGGGAGTGGGAGAGGAAGAAGCAGGCTCCCAGTGGAGGAGCCTCATGTGGGGCTCGATCCCAGGACTCTGGGATCACTCCCTGAGCTGAAGGCAGACGCTTAACGACTGAGCCACCCAGGCACCCCCGAAGTACAAGTTTTAAAATTAAAGTCCAATTTATCTATTTTTACTTTTGTTGCTTGTGCTTTTGATGTTGCTAAGAAGTCTTCCCCTAACTTGAGTTAATGAAGATTTACTCCTATATTTTCTTCTAAGAGTTTTACAGTTTTGGCTGTGATGTTTAAGTCCATAATGCACATGGGGTTAATTTTTGCATATAGTGTGACTAAAGGGTCCAACTTCATTCTTTTACATGTGGATATCCAGTTTTCCCAGCACCATTTGTTGAAAAGACTATTTTCCCTCCTGTTGAATTGTCTTGGCATCCTGGTCAAAAATCAATTGACCATAAATGTTAAGGTTTATTTCAGACTCTCCATTTTATTCTATTTATTTCTATGTCAATCCTTGTGCCAGGACCACACTTATGCCGTGATTACTGTAGCCTTCCAGTAAGTGTTGAAATGAGGAAATATGAATCCTCCAACTTTGTTGTTTTCAGTCTATGTTGTTTTGGCACCAAAAACACATCCTATCATCAAAACCAAAATTCTAGGTAAAATAGTGAAATAGGCAATTTGGGGCAACCTGCCTTCCTTTCTGTGTTCCTTTTCTTTTTATTTTCTGTGTTCAGTCTCTCTGCGTGCTTTTCATCCATCTTTTCATCAAAAGCTTCTCTCCGGGGAAGAATACAATAAACTTTCTCTTATGTAGATATAAATGACTAAAATAGCTTAAAGTTATTAGCATTCTCAGGAGAATTTGCTTTTCAAAAAAGGGGAACAAAAATGTCTTAAGCCTGAAGAATCATTCTCTAATGGTAACATTTTCTTTATAAGTAGGCAGAGAAAGTGCTTTTTATCAGGCAGGGAAGTCCTCATATTGCACCTGAAATGACATTATGGATGGGCTGGTATATTGCCTATGCTCAAGGCTGGCTTTATCCAAAATTTATTGATTTTCTCTCCCCCAGTTGTGAGTTTTATACCCATTGCTTACTTGCTTGGTGACCTTGGAAAATTAACCTTTATGAAGCTCAGTAGTCTCTTAAGTAATAGGGGGAAAATCATGCTCACTGCAAATATGTCTAGCATTTGATCTGTTTAACTGCCAAAAATAAGACTGACATACATTTTGACTTGACAAATGCCCTCATCATTCTCTCTTCAGGGAGAGGTACGCTTTTTATTAAAGTGATTTAATTTCTTCCTTACAACATCCCTAGTGATGGTATAGGAGAACCATTTAGGAAAGACAGGTTTTATTAAAAACAGTATCTGGGAAAATGGAATGGAGAATCTTAAATTCTCCCCTCAACACCAACAACTCCTGATTGTGGGACGTTTTGCTCAGTCACCTCTGATAGGGAACAAGAGTTCACACTTAATCACATTTGTGATGACATATAGCTTTATACTTGCCACACTCTTCCCAAGGATCAGCATATCTGATCCTCGGAGCATTCCCTTGAGGCCAACATTATCGCCATGTTAGAAATGAAGAAACTGAGCTCAGAGAAACTAACAGACTCGAGACCCATATCTTTTTTCCACGCACTCCATGGATCTGTAAGGCTGAGAATGACCTTGGACCCTAACTAAGACTGCCACCCACACCATTCCGGGGACCCGAGACTGATCTGCTCTTTGTATATACATTTCATTGGAGATTTTATTTGGCCAGGGAAGTGTTTCTGTTTCTAGCAGCTTCTTTGTTGTTATTTTAAAAAATTTTAATTCCAGTTAGTTAACATACATTGTTATATTTGTTTCAGGTGTATGATTTTTGTTATTTTTAAGATGGAAAATACAAAAACACCTGCATATTTTCCTGAGTTGCTATATGAGCCGGGTGAGTCTCAGTGTTGCTAAGGCTGAAAACCGCCCAATCCGATCCTGATGCTGCTGTAGGGCAGGACCGGGCTCCCTCCATAGAAGTGCCCTGGCAAGCGCCGGACAGGCCTTGCATTCCTGGACCTGTCCGGTAGATGGCAGCATTGTGCAACCGATGCGTCCTCTCCCCGCGAGAGCCCCTCTGTTTCCCTCCCCCCTTCCCGGTGCTTGGCTTCGAGGCGCAGGTAGCAGCGCCTCCTGATTCCCCTGCTGCTGCTGTGCTGCACTATCTACAGATGGTCTGCGCCTAGCAGGTCACAGCAGGTCTGAATCCACAGCATGGGGCTTACTCAGACTTAGGTGTTTCTGTGGCTCCGGGCGTAACCGTTGCTTTGGCTAATTGGCCCAGATTGTTTTCTTCCTCGCTCCTCTGTAGGAGGAACGTAGGGAAGGCTGATCAATGTCCCCCATCTAAATGGTTTCCTCCCCACACTCCTTTGTTGCTGTGAACTTTATCCTTGGAGACCACCGTGCCCTCAGCCCTTGCCCTCCGTCTGCCGCCGCTCACTGGCCCGGGTCGCGCCTCTCGCTCAGGGTCTTCCGGCAACAGAGGCTGGCGCACCCTGCGATGCCAATTACAGCCACTAGAGGACGCCATCGTCACGTACTGTGCTGGAGCCGTGCTAGGAAGGCAGCGGGCTGGTCCAGCGCCGTCCATGTCCTAGACTTGACCTTGGGACCCGCAACTGCCTGTGGCGGAGGTGTTTCCTCTTCCTGACCAAGTGGGATCCTTCACGGGGTGCTCCGGATGCCATACCCTCAGAAATCTCATTCCACCTATTCTCCTCCTCGCTTGTTGCTAAACCTCTCTGAATAGATTGATTGGCTCTTTCCCATCAGCTTTTAAACATCTTCAAGTAAACTTTATCTCGGAGGAAAACAAAAACCTCTGTAACACTAAGTTCCTCTCTGATGTTCACCTCTATCTCTCAGGGCACCCCCACCCCCACCAACTTGTGGTTTGCTAACTTCCTCAGTCCTCTTCCACCCTCTCCTCTCCACTTCTTAGCAGCTCATCCTTGATCTCTTTAGATTTGGCACCCTCTCCCTTCCCCCAAACTCTATTCCACCTTGGCTCGATCTTGGTTTTAAGGCTTCCACTGCTCTGGCTGTTCCTTTCTATTCTTCAGGAATTTTCTTCCTTTCCAACTCTTTCCATGTCCCTGGTCCCAGCATTCTGTCTTTTGGCCTCTTCTCACTTTCTTCAACCTCCTCGAGAACTCATTTATGTGCATAGAGCCAAAGCTCACCACCACCATTTATTGCTCACGAATCCTGATGACCACATTTTCAACTCCAGTCAACATTCCTCTTTTGAGCTACAGGCCCATGTCTTCGTTTTGCCAGACAAACAGGGGCTGCTTGGAATAATGTTGAGAAAGCAGTCTCTGGGCTATTACATTGAGGATGGTGGGCAATTTTGTCTCCTATATAGCAATGCTTGAGTTCCAAAGAGCTGGTGCTTCTCTTTCAAGGCTTGTCTGAGATTGAAAAATGTCCTTACCTCGTGCTTAACTAAAGATGCAGTCCCTGGATCTAACCATCCCTTCTCCTTCCAGCCCCTGTCAAGGGGCCACATGATCAGAACCTCTTCCTCAGCCCTGGCTGGTTGGCCTGCGACAGGACACCTGATCCAAAGCTACAAAGCTGGGGTGGCAGTGGAATGATCAGAACCTTCTTTTGAGATTTTTGGGACTGGAACACTGAAAGAAATGGGCTAGTTAAATATGGAGAGCTGAGCTGAAAAGTCACGTAAATTGGGGTGGGAGGGCATGTGAAAGATGAGCAAACTGAGGCAGCAAGCTGAGTAGAGGGAGGAAGAAAGAGGCAAGGGTTTGAGCCCCGGAATGTCTCCCTTTCATTTTTTCAGGGAACCCAGGAGTCTTCTCTGCCCTTGATTTCTGACTCTAGGTTTTTCTATATTCTTGTAGTAGCTGCTTCGCCTTGAGCCAGTCCAGAATTGTAGCTACTTCATGAAGAAGTAGAGGGCAGAAGAGCACAGAAAGAACCGATGGGCAGCAGAGAGGACTAGCAGGATCAAGAGGCATCCTCACTGGACTGACAGAAGCTGGGGAGGTTAGTGGCTGGTGGTGATGGTGGAGGAAGCAGAGACTCAGGCCCCCATGGGGAACTTAACCACTTCTCTTGCTGAGAATCTC
>NW_026623042.1:0-14620 GCF_023065955.2 Ursus arctos
ACTCACAGCTCTGACTCCCTATCAGGAGCTTGAAGACCCACCTGCACCTTTCGCAGCCCCAGCGCCCACGCACGCTGCAGCACTAGCTCTGGAGGTCCCTGAAGGGTCCCTTATGCCACTTGCCGTGTCAGAGGAAGCGGAGGATACACTCACAGCTCTGACGAACGGTCATGAGCTGCAAGAGCCACCGGCATCTATGGCAGCCCCAGAGCCCGAGCAGGCCTCTGCTCCAGCTACGGAGGTCCCTGAAGGGCCCCTGATGCCACCTGCCCTGTCGGAGCCGGCGCAGGACATACTCACAGCTCTGAGTCCCTGTCGGAAGCTCCAAGAGCCACCTGCGCCCTTGGCAGCCCCGGAGCCCGAGCAGGCTGCAGTCCTAGCTATGGAGGTCCCTCAAGAGCCCCTCAGGCCACGTGACATGTCAGACCCAGCGGAGGATATACTCACAGCTCTGACTCTCTGTCAGGTGCTAGAAAGGTCACCTGCACCTTTGACAGTGCGGGAATCTGAGCAGGCTCCGGCACCAGCCATGGAGGTCCCTGAAGAGCCCGTGATGACACCTGCCATTTCAGAGCCACGGCAGGATATACTCACAGCTCGGACTCTCTGTCGGGAGCTACAAGAGTCACCTGCACCTTTGGAAAGCCTGGAGCCCGAGCAGGCTCCAGCACTACCTATGGAGGTCCCTGAGGGGACCCTGATGCCACCTGCCCTGTCGGAGACGGTGCAGGACATACTCACTGCTCTGACTCCCTCTCAGGAGCTCCAGGAGCCACGTCCGGCCTTGGCAGCGCCGGAGCCCGAGCAGCCTGCAGCACCACCTTCGGAGGTCCCTGAAGAGCCCCTTAGGCCACGTCCCATGTCACAGCCAACAGAGGATATACTCACAGCTCTGACTCCCTGTGAAGAGCTTGAAGACCGACCTGCACTTTTTGCAGCCACGGCGCCCACACACGCTGCAGCACCACCTTCGGAGGTCCCTGAAGAGCCCCTTAGGCCACGTCCCATATCAGAGCCAACAGAGGATATACTCAGGGCTCTGACCCTCTCTCAGGTGCAAGAAGAGTCACCTGCACCTTTGACAGTGCAGGAGCCTGAGCAGGCTCCGGCACCAGCCATGGAGGTCGCTGAAGAGCGCGTGATGACAGCTCCCATTTCAGGGCCACGGCAGGATATACTCAAAGCTCTGACACCATGTCAGGATCTTGAAGACCCACCTGCACCTTTCGCAGCCCGAGCGCCCGCGCATGCTGCAACACTAACTATGGAGGTCCCTGAAGGGCCCCTGATGCCACCTGCCCTGTCGGAGCCGGCGCAGGACATGCTCACTGCTCTGACTCCCTGTCAGGAGCTCCAAGAGCCACCTCCGCCCTTGGCAGCACCGGAGCCCGAGCAGCCTGCAGCACCAGCTTCGGAGGTCCCTGAAGAGCCCCTTGGGCCACGTCTCATGTCACAGCCCATAGATGATATACTCCCAGCTCTGACTCCCTGTCAGGAGCTTGAAGACCGACCGGCACTTTTCGCAGCCCCGGCGCCCACGCACGCTGCAGCACCAACTGTGGAGGTCCCTGAAGGGCCCCCGATGCCACTTGGCATGTCAGAGGAAGCGGAGGATATACTCACAGCTCTGACGAACGGTCAGGAGCTGCAAGAGCCACTGGCATCTATGGCAGCCCCAGAGCCCGAGCAGGCTCCAGCTCCAGCTATGGAGGTCCCTGAAAGGCCCCTGATGCCACCTGCCCTGTCGAAGACGGCGCAGGAGATGCAAACAGCTCTGACTCCCTGTCAGAAGCTCCAAGAGCCACCTGCGCCCTTGGCAGCCCCGGAGCCCGAGCTGGCTCCAGTCCTAGCTATGCAGGTCCCTGAAGAGCCCCTTTGGCCACGTGACATGTCAGAGCCAGCGGAGGCTATACTCACAACTCGGACTCTCTGTCGGGAGCTAGAAGAGTCACCTGCACCTTTTGCAGCCCCGGCGCCCGCGCACGCTGCAGCACTAGCTCTGGAGGTCCCTGAAGGGCCCCTGATGCCGCTTGCCATGTCTGAGCCAGCGGAGGATGTACACAGAGCTCTGACCCCCTGTCAGCAGCTCCAAGAGCCACCTCCGGCCTTGGCTGCGCCGGAGCCCGAGCAGCCTGCAGCACCACCTTCGGAGGTCCCCGAAGAGCCCTGTAGGCCACGTCTCATGTCACAGCCAACGGATGATATACTCACAGCTCTGACTCCCTGTGAAGAGCTTGAAGACCGACCTGCACTTTTTGCAGCCACGGCGCCCACACACGCTGCAGCACCAACTATGGAGGTCCCTGAAGGGCCCCTGATGCCACCTGCCCTGTCGGAGCCGGCGCAGGACATACTCACTGCTCTGACTCCCTGTCAGGAGCTCCAAGAGCCACCTCCGCCCTTGGCAGCACCAGAACCCGAGCAGCCTGCAGCACCAGCTACGGAGGTCCCTGAGGAGCCCCTTAGGCCACGTCCCATATCAGAGCCAACAGAGGATATACTCAGGGCGCTGACCCTCTCTCAGGTGCAAGAAGAGTCACCTGCACCTTTGACAGCGCGGGAGCCTGAGCAGGCTCCGGCACCAGCCATGGAGGTCCCTGAAGAGCGCGTGATGACAGCTCCCATTTCAGAGCCACGGCAGGATATACTCAGCGCTCTGACTCCCTGTCAGGAGCTTGAAGACCCACCTGCACCTTTGGCAGCCCCGGTGCCCGCGCACGCTGCGGCACTAACTATGGAGGTCCCTGAAGGGCCCCTGATGTCACTTGCCTTGTCAGAGCCAGCGGAGGATATACACAGAGCTCTGACTCCCTGTCAGCAGCTACAAGAGCCACCTGCACCTTTGGCAGCCCCAGAGTCCAAGCAGGCTACAGCACCAGTTATCGGGCTTGCCGAAGGGCGCCGCCTACCACCTCTCTCAGTGGAGCATCCGGCCTCGGCCCCGGCCCCGGAGCAGCCGTTCCTGCTCGCTGAATCCCCAAAGGATGGCTTCCCCTCCCCTGTCATTCCAGTGTTTCTAATTTTTGCGTTGTTCATGCACCTATTTCATAGCTTAATACGTTCTGGTCTATAAATAAAGGATAAATTGAGTTTTCATGGAATTTTACTCTGATCCTTTTAAATTGTACCTCCAGGTGTCATTAGGTACACAGTGTTTCACAACCTGTCCTTCTACAATATTTCCCTCCCAGACACTCCCGTGCCACTCGTCAGATACTGCTCATTCCCTCAGCCCAGTCCCTGTAGCCACGGCTCCCCTCTCGTCTCCGCCTCTGTGAGTTACTTCTTCTGGGTTTTCATGTGTGTGGGATCAGGCAGTGTGGCCTTTTTGTATCTAGCTACGTAACCTATGAGTGATTCATTTTTTTTTCAGGTTTTTTTCTCTTAAAAAACAAACAAACACAGAAACACAAAAACAGAAACCAAAAAAAAACCCATTTTACTACAAAGGAATATTGCTGATACAATACTGCGCATGTGAAGCCCCAAAATGAAATGTTTTCATGATCTGGGATAGGCTTCCCTTTTGTAAGTGTGACCCAGGAGCCAGAAATCTCTGGGTCCAGGAGACACCTTCAAAATCTTTCATCTTCCTGGATAGGCCAGGTTTCAATGATCCTAATGTGCATGTTATAAAAATATTAAGACTGCATATTAAATCTTCCTCTTTATTACAAACATATCAGGTAATTTAAAAGTTCTCTAAGGTTTCAGCCAGATTACGTTTTGGTAGCAAAAGAGTGATGTAAATATGAAGAAAGGAAGACACATTCCTTCTACCTTCTACCATGATAGCCCATAACACATGGCGTCCCTCTTCCAGTCCTTTCCCTCGGAGTGTATGGGTGAGTGAGAGCGGGGGAGGGGGTTTGCCTGTGTGGGGGACAGGGTGGGGCAGGGAGGGTTCCACAGCTGGGCTCTTGTTCGGCCTGAGGTCCCCACAGTGGACAGGCACTGCTACTCCTCTCCTGTCCCCTTCTGCATTTTCAGGAGCTACACATCATTTACTCAGCAGCACCACCTGCCCAACAACTGAGACCTCTCCAATTCTTTGAGTCTCCTCCTTAAAGTGAAGAGTACAATGTGCCGTAAATCTCTTGTGCTTTAGGGCTGTTTCCTAAAAGCACAATTTCTGGAACACACGCTAGTCCCACTGTTGGGAGTATTGGCTGCAGGGTCCTCTAGCTATACTCTCTTTCTTTCCGTGGAGCCTTGCTCGGGAAAGGAGGGTCCCCGGAGACTAGAGATGAACCCTGAAATCACGAGGAAGACAAGCCAGCAGTGAGGCCATCAGGCTACCTGGGCGGGACCCATGGAGCACGGAAGAGCCTGTCCATACCGCCCTCATGGATCCTCCCTCCACAAGCAGCCCTGCCCCCCCACCCCCCCCACCCCCGTCCTGGAACACCCCTCATCCAGACCCCGTCCCGGGACACACCCCAGCCACTCCAGCCCCTCTTGCTCTAGAACTCAGCTTCTAAGTAGAGCAACCGGGTCCTGCTTCCAGGCCAGCAGAGGGGCGTCGGCCGGGCCACACTTGTCTGCTTGCTCCGGGTCCATCCTTTTGGGGCCCTCTCCTCGCAGGAAGGAACCAACCTCTCAGGGCCGCTCAGCTCAGGGAGTCACAGACATGACCTGAATGTGTTCATCCATATGTCCACTAGGTGGCAACAGCGAGAACTGCTTGAACCTCTGTGAACAGGAGGGACCTTTACTGAGGAGGCAAGAGAAGGCTAGCTGAGGACAAAGCCGGAACTGACACCCCACCCCCACCCCCCACCATGGGGTGGACGTGACATTCCTCAGGCACTCCCGGCTGCCCTAAAGGGCAAAGAAATAGTTCACCTATAGACACCACAATCCTGCAAGACTTAAGTCTCCCTCAGTTTCCCAATGTCTTAGCACTTTCCAAGAACCAAGCCTTTCTATCAGTTACTTAGCTTCCTGAAGGGAAAGTAGATACAATGAAATGTCCTTCTAGTCTGCAGCCTCCAGGAAGTTCCCAACCGTCTTAATGTTCATGCCTTGCTAGAGGGCAAAACCACCTTCCCTAGACAATGGCAAGGCCTCTGTACCTTGGGAGTCTTCTTTAGCATATGCAAGTATTATCTCAACCTCCCTTTTTCCTTCCCTTCCCCCAACCCCATAGTCTTATCATCAGTCACCCCTCACAAGCCAGAGCAGCAGCTCTTTCTGCCACGGGTCCTGTCATAAACCACCAGTTTTGCACCAAAGACGTCTCAAGAATTCTCTCCTGGTCGTCGGCTCCGGGTTCCACCCCACTGAACCTCACCTATATTCCACGACCTCCTCATTTCCAAAGCACACTGGGTGCTCATGGAAGCTGCAGGATGGACAGAGCCTCAACCGGCGGCTTTGGCACTGGGCATAGCCCCTCCACACCCCTCAGGCTCCTCCAGCAGCGACCCCCTGCCCCTGCCAGCCCCAATTCCCGATAACCCTCCGGTTCAGTTGTTGTGAGAGCAGTGCCTACGCTTCCTGCTCGAGACCCAAGTGAGGAGAAGGGAGAGATCCCTCTCCTCGCACCAAGTCACTTGACGGGGAGTCCACTTGATCAGAAGCTCTCCGTCTGGGAGCCCTGCAAAGGACAGGAATGCTGTGACCCTCCGCCTTCCCTCAGGAGCTTTGGTGTGGGGAGCACCGCAGACGTCTACACAACTTGGCGCACAACAGCATCACACCTCCGCGCCTACAGATGCGGGCGGCCGTTTTTATTCTCACCCTCTCAAGAGGCGGGGAAAGCCCTCTGGGAACGCAAGGCACACAGAGCAACCCGCTGACCCTGAGCCCCACCGGGCCCCCTGGCAAGGGGCAGTGCATCCCCGTCCAGGCAAAAACACCTGCGAAACAGGGCACTAGGCCCCTGCCCCCCGAATACGAGGTGAAACAACAAGTGAACAGCAAGTTTACAGACCAAAGAGGACGGCCAAACTCCAGCGCTAGGGGAAAATAGCACCTAGAGCTCGAGGCTTTTTCTCATCATTCATTTCTCTCTCCATTCAACATTTTCCATTTCGTTTTTTTTTTTTGTCTTTTTTCCCTTTCCAACTACTTTTTCTTTTTCTTTTAGCGACTCTTCATTTTTCAATCTTTTCTTAACTTTCATTTTTTACATTGACATTTTATACACATATTCTTCATTTTTGGATTTCTGTCGCTATATTCAATTTGATTTCTGTGTATATATGAGTTTGGCTTTCTTTACCATTTTGGGATTTAGTGACTTCCAACACACAGACCAACAGACATTCGGGACGAAGTGGCTCACCCTGTTTTGTCCACCCTGTGAGATCCTAATCTCTCTCTCCCCCATCCATTCTTCTCCGGGGAAAGTGACAAGAGGGAGGGATTCACGGCAAAAGAAAGAGCCAGAGGTAACCCTCTCTGCCACTGATCTAATACATACGGTTTTAAGTAAGATGTCAGAGCTGGAACTCAGGATGACAATTACAGAGTTGCTAGCTGGGCTTGAAAAAAAGTCTAAATGACACGAGAGACTCTCAGAGTGCAGAAATGAAATCGAATCAGGCCCAAATTCCAAAGGCTCTAACTGAGATGCAGTCTACATTGCATGTGGACGCTCTAACGGCCAGGGTCAATGAGGCAGAAGACAGAGTCAGTGACACCAAAGACAAGCTGACGGAAAGGAAGGAAGCCGAGGAAAAGAGAGAAAGCCAACGAATGGACCATGGGTGGAGGAATTGAAAAATCAGTGATGCCACAAAAGGAAACAATATTGGAATTACTTCTGGCCCCGAGGGAGAAGACACAGAGGGACAGAAGATCTGTCTGTGTAGATCGTAGCTGAGAACTTCCCCAATCTGGGAGGGAAACGGGCATTCAAGTCCAAGAGGTAGAGAGGACTCTTCCCCAAATCCACAGGAATAGAGGAACACCCTAACATATACAGTGACGTTTGCAATTTCAGACACAAAGAGAAAATCCTGAAAGCAGCTTGAGACAAGAGGGTCTTCTAGCCACATACCTATCCACAGAGAGCTGGCACCCCAGAAAGGGCTGGCGTGATCGAGTCAGGGTACTAAATGAGAAAAACATGCAGCCAAGAATACTTTACCCAGCAAGGAGGCATTCCGAATAGGAGCAGAGATAAAGAGCTTCCAGGACAGAAAGGAACTCAAAGGATTTGGCCGCGAAACCACCCTGCAAGAAAAAGGAAGGGGGATCCTGTAAGTGAAGAGACACTCCAAGAGTACCACAGACCAGAAAGAAACAGAGACCATCTACAGAATTAGGGACGTGACAGGTAACGCAATGGACTCATCTCCATCTGCTTTTTAGATTTTTTCTTTATCATTGGTCTGAAGCAATTTTATCGGGATGTAGGTTGATAAGGAGGGTTTTTTTCATGATCTTTATGTTTGGGGGTTTTGTTGGCTGGATTCCTGAATTCTTGAATCTCTGGGTGGAGAGGGTTCATACAATTCAGATAATAATCAGACATTACTTCTTCAAACAGTTTTTTTCTGTACCTCAGCCAATTTCTTATCTACCAGGCCACGTGAAATTGCTACAAAGCTCACACATACTCTAGTGTTTGTGTGCAGGGCGTGGTTTGCACCCTTCCTTTTCTCTGCTTTATTCTGGACAACTGCAATGATCATACATTCACGTTCTCTCCCTCTCTCTCTCTCTCTCTCTCTCTCTCTCTCTCTGCTATTTAGTGTCTAACGTGAAGGAAAGGCCATCTACTACATTTTTCATCTTAGACGTGCTACTGTTCAGCTCCAGAAGTTGGGTTTTCCTTGTTTTCATATTTTCTATATCTCTGTTTCACTTCATCCTTTGTGTACATTCTTACGTATATAAAACCTCTTTCTAACGGTGGTTTGAATGTCCATGGGCAATACTTCCATCGTCTTTTTCATTTCTGGGTAGGTTTCTATTGTTTAATCTTTCTCCTCAGTACGAGGTGAACTTTTCTCCCTCTTTGCATCCTGGTAATCTTTTGTTGGAAGGCAGCTATCGTGAATGTTAATTGTTAGATATTAACTATGGCTTATATTTCTACACATACCCTTGAGGATTGTTCTGATGGGGAGGTTCTTGGAAAACTATTTTATCCTTCCAGACTAGCTTTCCAAAGGTTTGTTAGGTGGTATCACAGTAGTCTTCAATGTATTTTGCTACTGTTCTGTTGGTATTCTGAGCTCTCTTTGCAATGTCCCACGAATTACGAGGTTTTCCACTCTGCCTGCTGCCGGTAGCACAGACTTTTCCTGATTGTGTGTGAAGGCTAGTGACATTTTCCTCTCTGCTTCCCCTGCGCTATTATTTTCCCCACACCACCTACGTTCCTCACACATGTGCCCTACTGCGGAATGCTATGAAAACTCAAAAGTGATCCTAGATGGCTTTCTGAGGTCCTCTTTCTCTGTGCAGCTCTCCTCAGTATTCTGTACTGTAAACCACAGCCATATTGACTTCTCCAAACTTCCACCTTGCTGTCTCCAACTCATGGAAATGGCTGAGCTTCGCCTGTGTTCTACATTCCTGACCCATAGACTAGAAATGAAATCTCTTTAGGCAGTAAGTTAGGGAAATGCAGAGTCCCTCATGTTTGTCTTCCCCCTTGCACTAGTCACTTCCCTGCATTGCCTGGAAATATATCGAAAGTGTTCTTTTGCCAGGGCGCCTGGGTGGCTCAGTTGCTTACGCCTCCGACTCGTGATCTGGACTCGGGTCACGAACTCAGGGTCTTGGGATCAAGACCAGCATTGGGCATCACACTCAGCACAGAGTCGGCTTGAGATTCTGTCTCCCCTCTCCCTCTATTCTCCCCACCCCCCACACTCTGTCTCTCAAACCAACACAGAAAATCTTTCAAATGAAAGAAAATCAGTTACGTAAGAGACAGCCTCTGCAACAAGGGGAAGACCCCAGCAGGGTCCGTGCCTTGCCCAGAATCACAGACTGGTAAGAAGGCAGAACCAGGCCTGAACCCAGCTGTCCGAGTGTCCTCAACGGTGGGGCCGTGGCTGAACCTAGCAACTCACTGGGAGCTCGGGAAGAGGTTGTGTTTTGGAACTGGCTGTAGACCTGGAGATGGTATGGGGGTGAGAAGAAGCATCGACATCCCAGGCAGGAGGCATCCCAGCACGTACCCGTCTGAGGAGGAGCCCAGGCCAGGGCAACCCACTGACGGCACCCCTGCCCGCAGGACACCCAGAGGAAAGGAGGGATGGCTCGTGACACACGACTGGCAGCGTCTAGGGGTAAGGGTGGGCTCAGCCCCTCTAAGCCAAGGCTCCAATGCCTTCTGCAGGGTTTGCCTTGGAAATTAGAAAGCCTAAGACCTGGGAAAGCTATTTCCCATCCACCCCTAGGTGGGACTCTCATCTTCTGGGCCTGCACAATACGAGTATTGGGGCCCACACATGTGCACAGATACACACACAACACAATAGGGACTGCGGGTGGCATCGGAGGAGCTACAGACTCAGAGAAGGTGAGAAAGGAAGAAAATGTGGTGGCAGGTATTCCCTACGTGGGACACCACTCCCCCAATTTCTTAGATGGTATCCCACCTGTGCCTGTGGACTTCCGCAAGAAGTCCGCTGGAAAAATCCCTATCGCACAGGCAAGACACAGACCATCCCTGACGGGCACAACGGCTTCTCCGGGGTCCCCAACAGGGAAGATGGAGACTTGCGTCAGAGCCCGGGGTGTTTCTAAGCTGGGGCCCTGGCTGCACCCAGACCTTCCCTAGGGCCTGTGGAGAGGGTTGTGTTGGTGTCACTGGGTACGCATGTGGCATGGCACGCAGAAAGGGGATGAGCAGTCGGCAGCCCAGAGCACTGTTTGTGTAGGTGCTAGTCCAGGTGTGCACTCGGGGAGGGGATCCCAGGAAGTGAAGTCACTTCCCTGATAACCGACCCCCACAGAACTTGGAACCCCGGTCACCAGGCACCCACATTCTAGTGCGGTCCCGTATCAGGCTCACTTGGCCGGAGACATTCGATAGCGAAAGATGTTCTCTTGCTGCGTGCCCATTTTCCGGGGCTCTGGCTTCCAGAAACCCCGGGCTGAGGGACTTTTCACCTGCTGCAGACACTGGCTCAACCCGCGCCCCCGACGCCGCAGGGCCTTTGCCAGGAGGTGCCGGAAGGTAATACCGAGCGGCCTAGGCCAGGCCAGGCCAGGCCAGGCCAGGCCACCTCTCCGAGCCATCCCTGGGCAGCCCCATCCCCCCAGTTTCAGGGAAAGAGGGGTATGTGGGGGAGGTCCCGCCCTGGGCTGGAGGAGGTTGCAGGGCAGTGGATACCCTGGGGATGCCTTCATGGTCACACCGATGCCACGGTGGGCAGGGTGGAAAGAGGATTCCTGAGGTGCCTCTCACCAGGGCCAGAGTGAATCCAAGGCCCTCGAGCTGTGTCACTTTTCTCTCCATGGTGGAGCTGCGTGCATCCTGGGGTGTGGTGGGTCTGCAAGGGAGTCCCCTGGGTCTGAGGACCAGCAAAGGCAGCCAGACAGACCTCCGAGGCCTCCCGCCTGGCTGCCGGGCACTGTCTTTACAGAGCTCCACACAGGAGACAGGGCAGGAGCTGAACGATGGGATCCCCTGCCCCACCTCCCAAAAGGACAGGAAGGAGTCCCCTACTGCCAACAAAGTCCAGCGCTGGCTCAGGGTGAGTGGAGGTGCCGGAGGGACCCAGCACCCAGGGCACCGATGCGGCACAAAGGGACCCAGATCCCAGAAACCAGCCTCTGGGCTCCTCGGGGCTCCCTCCTGGACTCCTGCTCCCATGTGAACCTGGATCCCCATCTCCTCCCCAAACCTGCCCTCAGGGCCCTGCCAACGGCCTTGGCCCCATGCACAGTCCCTATCCACATATCTGTACGAATATCAGAAAAGCGACCTTAAACCACCTCTCATCCCTTGCTCGAGATCCTGCTGAGCTGGGAGACTTTTCCCCAACGGGGCCTGGGGCTCATGGTACTATGCCTATTGCTCTGCCCTTTGGTTGTGAAGGAACCCATCCCTGGGGCCCCTCCAGGGTCCGGAGCAGGCGCCTCCTTGTGCTGCACAACATTCCAGAAGGCCCATCAGTTACCGCAGCCACTGAGCCCTTCACAGAGGCAGGACGTTCATGTGATTCCCTTCTGTTGCCAACTCACAGCGCTGCACGGAACATCCTACGTGCCCTAAAATCCCGAGCACCCCCACCCATGAAACAGTCTCTGTGGTCTCAAGCCTCACATACATCGTCAGAAATCACAGGGACGATGCCGTTAGTGCAGGGAGCGGCTGTCAATACTCAGCTAACGATCTGACCTGAGATACCGACGTCCATTCACACACCCCCCACCTCACATCCCCGTATTGTTGCCATTCTCCTTTTTCCCTAAAGAGATTGCACGAGTTATGTGTTTGAGAGACAGACAGACAGAGACAGAGACAGAGACAGAGACAGAGACGGGGGTTGGAGACACAGAGGGAGAGACAGGATCCTCAAGCAGACCCTGCCCTAAGTGCGAAGCCTGACGACGGACTCGATCTCAGGACGCGCGCATCAGGAGCTCAGCCGAAACCAAGAGGCGGACCCTGAACCCACGGAACCAGCCAGGCACCTTGCTCCTTTTGTCTACTGTGGGCCCTCCTGTCCCACCTCTTTGCCTACGTCACCGAGAGCCTGGGGGTTTGCTCTGGGCTCCAAACCCCAACCCTCCTGGTGACCGCAGTGAAGACCGCATGTCTCCCCTGTCCCACCTCAGGCTAGAAAGGCCTCAACCGTGAAGAGCAATGGGACCTGCGTGGTGCGGCCCCAACGGGCAGAGCTGCTGAAGAAGCGAGTAGAACACCTGCTGCCCGCCTTCCTAGACGGAGACCTCAGCTACGTCTCCATGTTCCTGGCCACATACAGAGCTTACGCTACCACCCAGGAGGTGCTGGACCAGCTGGTGACAAGGTGAGCACCCTGCCCCTCCACAGCCCAGTGGGATTTGCCCACCTCCTGCCTGGGAGTCTGGGGAATGCCACCCAACTTCGCGGAGCCTCAGTGGGCTCCTCGGACTGGGGCAGAGTTATTACAGGGACTCAGTGGGGTCCTGGAGGGTAAGGACACCTGGGCGCCTGGCCCTGTGGAAAGGTCCGCTACGGGGGCTGTGGTCGTGCTCGTGGATCATCGTCCCGCTCCCCATGAAGAAGCCTCTGCCTCAGCCCTCACCGTCACCACGGTCTTGAGCTGGGCTCTTTTCCCCTTGGAAAAGGACATCTGACACTCCATCTGGGGGTCTGTGTCCTGGGTGAGACCAGAGCAGGCATGCCCGGGCATGAGCAGGGGGCCCCAGGCCCACTCAGCTCTCTGGGATGGGGCTGGTGGGGGCCCTTTCATTCATCGAGCATAAAGGATGGATGCCCTTCTAGGTGCAGACCTGCAGACGCTTCCCTGGGCGCTGACTGTGATCCCACGCACACAGCAGACAGCACCCGGGAGCACCCCAGGGCTCCATTCTAGTCGGCAGTCAGACAGGGACACTAGATATGATGAGAGGGAGGGTTCACAGGGCATTTCATGCGATCCCCCCACCACCCCTCCGGCCTCCTCTAGCTACGGATGCGTCCTCTCTTCCTGGGACGAGATCGGCGGAGACCAGGAGCAGCGGGGCACGTGAGTGAGCTTTGGCTAATGCACAGGGCCCTTCCTTCTTCGAGAGGGCAGCGAGGGGACTGTGATCTGGGGGCTGCTGGACCCTCATCCCACACATCTGCCATTCCTGTGAGAGGGTCCAGGTCTGAGGGCTGCTTCTGCAGAAGAGGAAAGGGGGCCTGGAGAGCCCTGGGTGGGGTGTGGGCACTGTGGGAGAGCAGAGCGGGCTGGAGGGCAGCCTCAGCCCCTAACAGAGTCATTCCCCATCCCCGCCGCCTCTCAGCCCTGTCTCTACCCTAATCCTGGGACCCAGAACAAAGGGCGTGGCTTCCACACATCTGGTGGAACGTCGACACTGGGTGCTCAGCAGGTACTCAGGAGACCCAGGGAGGGCTCGGGGACTGGACGTCCCCCAGCCAGTGGGAGATTAGTGTCCACGCAAGGACACCCTCTCCTGGCACCTACTGAACGAGGCAGCACGTAGGCACGGGAGGGGAAGTGGGAGGTATCGGGAGGGTCCTGGGAAGGCCAGGGATGGGACAGAGTCCCTTAGTTCCCTCCTTGATTGGATAGTCACAGCAATGACCACGCCAGACACGCCACCCCTCCCTGCCCACATGCAGTGCAAGTCACGCGGCAAGTGGGCAGGGAGACTGAGCAGGGTGTCCAGCTTCCGCTTGGAGGACAGAAATGGTCACACCAGGGGTCAAGGACTCCCACTCACAGAGGCTTTGGGCCAGCCCCTCCTCAGTGACCAGGCCTGCCTCAGGCAGCTCTGCCACATCACAGGTGGACATGGAGTAGGAATGGGCTCTGACAGCCAGGAGCCGGGGACCCAGGGGCCCAGGTTCCGACAGGGGCTCCCTGGGGCATCCGCGTGGGAGGTGCCCTGTCCTCTGACTCCTCTGCCCACCTGTCTGTCCCCAGGGTCATCTCCTCCATCCTGGGCACCTGGCTGGACCACTACCCTGAAGATTTCTTCCAGCCCCCAGAATTTCCCTGCCTAAAGACACTACTGGCATACGTAGGGTTCCTCGTGCCAGGCTCAGACCTGGAGCAACGTGCCTGGCTCCTCCTCTCTCGGCTGCGACACCTCGAGCCCGCTGAGCCGGAGGCTGGGGGTGAGGAGGACTGGGGGTGACTGATGGAGGCCTGTGGAGGGGAGAGAGTGGGCCACACAGAGCAAGCCTCCACAGACTGCAGTGTGGCTGGGAGCAAGGAGTGGTCTCAGATCACTGTCCCCATGGGCTACAGTTTGGGGAGACCACCCAGGGACGGGTTCTTAGACAATACTGAGTGGTGGGCAAAGTTGCCTTCATTTGGAAGGGACATGGAAAGACAATCATGATGACCATACTTTCTCTTCTTGGAGCGACAGCAGCAGCCCCACAGCGAGATCCGCAACCGCGCCAAAAGCTAGTCCCAGCTCCCACTGTGGTGCCTGATGCAGCTTCAGAGCCTGAGCTGGAAAATCCCATCACTGCTGCTGGAGCTCAGCAACTCAAAAGAGCAGGGACGTCATCTGTCGTGTCGGGCCCAGTGCAGCTGGTGGTCAGAGCTCTGATCCACCGTGAGGACGTCCAAGAGTCACCTGCACCCTTGGAAAGCCAGGAGCCTCAGCAGGCCCCAGCACCAGCCACGGAGGTCCCTGAAGAGCCCGAGATGACACCTCCCACGTCAGAGCCACGGCAGGATATACTCACAGCTCTGACTCTCTGTCGGGAGCTACAAGAGTCACCTGCACCTTTGGAAAGCCTGGAGCCCGAGCAGGCTCCAGCACTACCTATGGAGGTCCCTGAGGGGACCCTGATGCCACCTGCCCTGTCGGAGACGGCGCAGGACATACTCACTGCTCTGACTCCCTCTCAGGAGCTCCAGGAGCCACGCCCGGCCTTGGCAGCGCCGGAGCCCGAGCAGCCTGCAGCACCACCTTCGGAGGTCCCTGAAGAGCCCCTTAGGCCGCGTCCCATGTCACAGCCAACAGAGGATAC
>NW_026623043.1:0-13162 GCF_023065955.2 Ursus arctos
TCTGACACTCCCCCGGCTCGTGCTTTTTCTCTTCCTGTCAAATAAATAAATAAAATCTGAAAAAAAATAAAGACAACAGGTCTCTGTATATTGACTTTATATCCTGCAGCTTTCTTGAATTTGTTTATTCTAACAGTTTTTTTTTTTTTTTGTGGAATCTTTTGGGATTTCATGTCATTTGCAAATAGTGACAGTTTTCCTGTATGGATTTCATATCTTTCTCTTTTTTTAAAATTATGTTAGTCACCCTACAGTACTTCATTTGTTTTTGATGTAGTGTTCCAGGATTCATTGTTTGCATATAACACCTAGTGCTCATTATGACACGTGCCCTCCTTAATACCCATCACCAGGATAACCCATTCCCCTACCCCTCCCTTTCTGCAACCTTCAGTTTGTTTCCCAGTGTCAATAGTCTCTCATGGTTCATCTCCCCCTCTCATTCCCCACCTTCACTTTTCCCTTCCTTCTCCTAATGTCCTCCATGCTATTCCTTCCATTCCACATAGGAGTGAAACCATATGATAATTGTCTTTCTCTGCTTGACTTAATTTCACTTAGCATAATCCCCTCCTGGTCCATCCACGTTGGTGCAAATGGTGGGTATTCATCCTTTCTGATGACTGAGTAATATTCCATTGTATAGATGAACCACATCTTCTTTGTCCATTCATCTGCTGAAGGACATCTTGGCTCCTTCCACAGTTTGGCTATTAGGGACATTGCTGCTATGAACATTGGGATACAGGTGCCCCTTCTTTTCATTACTCTGTGTCTATGGGGTAAATACCCAGTAGTGCAATTGGTGGGTCGTAGGATAGCTCTGTGTTCAACGTCTTGAGGAATCTCCATATTGTTTTCAAAAGTGGCTGTACCAGCTTGAATTCTCACGAGTAGTGTTAGAGGGCTCCCCTTTCTCCACATCCTCTCTGACTTTTTTTTATTTCCTGTCTTGTTAATTTCTTTTCAAGATTTTATTTATTTATTCCACAGAGATAGAGACAGCCAGCGAGAGAGGGAACACAAGCAGGGGGAGTGGGAGAGGAAGAAGCAGGCTCATAGCGGAGGAGCCTGATGTGGGGCTCCATCTCATAATGCCGGGATCACGCCCTGAGCCGAAGGCAGACGCTTAACCGCTGTGCCACCCAGGTGCCCCCTGCCTTGTTAATTTTAACCATTCTAACTGGTGTAAGGTGGTATCTCATTGTAGTTTTGATTTGTATTTGCCTGATGGCAAGTGATGTGGAGCATTTTTTCATGTGTCTGTTGGCCATTTGTATGTCTTCTCTGGACAAGTATCTCTTTGTGTCTTCTGCCCATTTTTTGGGTGTCGAGTTTGAGGAGTTCTTTATAGATCTTGGATACCAGCCCTTTATCTGTAATATCATTTGCAGATATCTTCTTCGATTCCATAGGTTGCCTTTTTGTTTTGTTGATCGTTTGCTTTGCCGTGCAGAAACTTTTTATCTTGATGAAGTGCCAATAGTTCATTTTTGCTTTTATTTCCTTTGCCTTTAGAGACGTGGCTTGCAAGAAGTTGTTGTGTCCAAGGTTGAAGAGTTCTTTTGATTTTGATATGAGACAGGAATCCATTATCTTTCTTTCCTGATTGTATTCGAGTGCTCTGTCTTTCTTGGTGCGTCTAGCTAAGTTTGTCAATTTTATCTTTCCAAAGAAGGCAGCTCTTATTTTCATTGTTTTTTTTTTTTTTTTTTTGTCTTTTTAGTCTCTGTTGGATTTATTTATGCATTCCTTTTTGTTATTTCCTTATTTCTACTAATTTGGGCTTTGTTGTTTTTTTTTTTTTTCTACTTCTTTACCACAGAAATGAGGTTGTTTATTGGAGAGCATTCTCATGGATTGATGAAGACTTGAATTTCTATGAACGTCCCCCCCGTAGAGCTACTTTTGCTGCATCCCATAAGTTTTTGTAGGTTGTCTTTTTCATCAGTGTCAAGGTATTTCTAAAAATTTTTTTGATTTCTTCTTTGACTGTTGGTTGTTCAGTAGCATGTTGTTAAATCTCCACATATTTTTTTAAGATTATTTAAGTATCTGGCAGAGAGTGAGACAGCGAGAGAGGGAACGCAAGCAGGGGGGTGGGAGAGGGAGAAGCGGGCTTCCCACTGAGCAAGGAGCCCGATTCGGGGCTAGATCCCAGGCTCCTGGGATCACGACCTGAGCTGAAGGCAGATCCTTAATGACTGAGCCACCCAGGCCCCCCAATCTCCACCTGTTTTTGACTGTCCCATTTTTTTTCTTGAGACTGATTTCTAGTTTCATATCATTGTGGTTGGACAAGATTTGTAGCAGAAGGTGAAGAGAGCATTCAGATGAAAGATTTGTTTCCTGGAGGGTTTTCTGAGGGCAGACCATGAGTTCCGTGGGGACGGAGGAAGGTTTTGTGAGACGGGGGGTGGGGTTAACCCTTGTTAGAATTACTGACTACTACCATGCAGGCTGTGTGCTACCGTTCACACCGTAGTCCTGATGGGCTTGTACTTCATTAGAAATATTTTCTAGGAGGTGTAGGCATAGGCTTCTCTAAAAGAAAGGTGCCATGTGGGTTCATGGCATGACCCCAGGTCAGCAACCAGGATGTATGGTATTGTGGGGGATCAGAACCAGGCTTTCTGTGGGAAGTGACAGAAATAGGGTATGGTGAGCTCCATGACCTCATAGGTGAGGTCCCGAGTGACCCACTGGGTGTTGGGTTCCGTGGATCTGTTTCATCAGGTGCTGTGGAATTCAGGGACACCCTCCTGTCTGTGGATTTGTGTGGAGACAGGTAGACATCAGTGTCTGGCCAGGCACGAGGGTCGCACTGGACCACCACCAGAGGTGCAGCATGCGGGGGAGCCACTGCTTGGTTTCCACGAAAGCTGACCAGGGTCTGTGACCGTGATTCCTAGCAGCTGCAAGGGGAGAGGAGGCCGGGGGTGGTGCCCACTTCCTAGACTTATGGTCAGGACTAGTCTGGAGCCCACTGAAGTCAGCCACACCTGGCACAGAAGGCCCCCCAGTCAGTGTAGCTGTGGGCACTACTCCCATGGCACTTTCGGGCCGGCTCCATGCTGCCACCTCCTGCTTTTCATCATCATCTTCAAGGTCGTGTGCCTCTGCTCTTGCCCCATGGCCTCCGGGGTATTGTCCGTCCTCCATCTGGCCCTCGTCCCTGGTGCCCTGTGCAGTCCGATGCCAGGGTAGCCTTCTCGAGGCAAACATCTGGCCCTGATGGAACACTTCCATGGATCTCGTGTGATGCGAGGATGATGTCCTGCCCTGGAAGGGGGCTGCAGGTCCCCAATCAGGAGAGCCATGTCTCCCTTTTCAGCATGGCCTGCCCTCCCCTCAGTCTTCTTCAGGGAAGCTCTCCCCACTTCCTGAGATGACAGCTCTGAACTTAAAAGTGAATGTTATTTTACATATCTCTATGCCTTAGTTCATCCATGGCATGTCTTTCAACGCCGTTAGTGGGTTTTTTTTTTTTTTTTTTTTTTTTTTAGCAATTCTGAAGGGCTGTCTGCTCAAGGAGGGGATGACCTGGGTGGGGCAGCTTTCCCTCTCATCTCCCTCAGCCTGTCTCTGAGCCCTGGGGCCAGCTGTCCCACTGAGGATTGAGGGACCCGAGCCAGCCCATCCTGAGCCCAGGCTGTGTGTCAGCTGTGTAGACTGATGCGTGTCGGAGCGGTGGGCAGCTGGCATAGGCCAGGGGCAGGCAGTGTCTCCCCATTCCTTCCCTCCCTTCCTCCCAGAGGTAGCTCAGAGCAGCCTTCAACCCCTGCATCTCCAGATCCCTTGACCTATGCCTCCTGTGTTCAGCTGGTGACCTTGGAGTTTCACATGGATTCTACCTCCCATACCCTCTCCTGTAGCAGTTCCTGGATCAGGGGAGGGGTCGGACCCTTGTCTGATTTTGGTCTTCTTCCTGTCCCGCACCAAGCCCACTCACCTTTGCATCTTCCATGTATGTGCTTGGAAGCAAGCCCATCCACAGGGAACCTATTAGCCAAATGGATCCAGGTAATGAACATTGAAGTAGAGATCCAGGATCCATAATAAACCTGCTCTGAAACCTGTCCCAAAGTCTGTGACTCTCTCACACTGAAACAGAAACAATAATAGCTTTCTGGACTGTGAAGTGACATGTGTCTCTACTTCCAATCTTGAAGGCATAGGTGCTGAGCCTGGACAGAAAAGGACCATGGCTCCCGTGGGCTGGGATCCACAGTAAGAACTCAGTGAAATCTGAATTCGAGGCATAGAGTGAATAATTATTGTAGAGTGAATCCTCCCAAGTAGGGCTTATGCACATTGCAGAGGAAAAGCTTTTTCAAAGAGGTTCCTGAAAGAAAAATCTTTTTAAAAAATTTATTTTAATTCCAGTAGAGCTAACATACAGTGTTACATTCGTTTCAGGTGTACAAGAGAGTGATTCAGTAATTCTATATATTACTCAGTGGTCATCAAGAAAAGTGTCCTCTTAATCCGCTTCATCTATTTCACTCATCCCTCTATCCACCTCCTCCTCTCTGGTAACCATCCGTTTGTTCTCTATTGTTAAGAGTTTGTATTTTGCCAGGCCCATACTCAGGCAACCCTGTTTGGGTAGAGTTTCCGTGTCCCCTGCGAGGGGGGATGGGGGTGGGCACGCTGTGAGCCGGTATTTCCAGGCTTTTGTTCCCTGGCGGCTTTCTCTGGCGGTCTGCTGTGCCTCTTCTGAGAGTCAGAGCAGCAGAGGCTGCATTGTCACAGAACAGAGGGATTGCGGCCCATTCTCCACCGATGTTCTGGCCACTTTAACTCCATTACTGTTGGTGCTGCTCAACCCTATAGCGTCCCGGGATGTGCGCCCCGCACCCGGCGTCCCTGCCCTCACTTCCAGGGCAGGCGCGTCTCTGTCCTTTGTGTTTCTAATACCGCCAGCCGCCAGCCGCCCCCGCGCGCTCCCGGATCTCCCGGTCTCAGTCTGGATCCTGTGAGCACACCAGGATTCCGGAGTTCCGTGAGAAGCCTGGTGGCGCGCGCACCCGGTTCAGGGTCTCAGTCTGCTGTTTCGTGGGTGCCGACCGCGAGTCCGCCCGCTCCCCCGTGCAGGTGGCCCGCCAACCGCCAGCCGCCCTGCGCGCGCTCCAGAAGCTCCTGGTCTCAGTCTGGATCCCGTGAGCACACCGGGATTCAGGAATTCCGTGAGAAGCCTGGTGGCGTGCGCACCTGGTTCAGGGTCTCAGTCTGCTGTTTCGCGGGTGCCGACCGTGAGTCCGCCCGCTCCCCCGTGCAGGTGGCCTGCCAGCTGCCAGCTGCCCCGCATGCGCTCCGGGAGCTCCCGGTCTCAGTCTGGATCCCGTGAGCACACGGGATTCCCGCCCGGGTTCCGCGAGATGCCTGGTGGCGCGCGCTCCCGGCTCACCGGTCTCAGTCCGCTCTCTCGCGGGTGCCCTCTGTGAGTCCGCCCGCTCCCCCCGTGCAGGTGGCTGCCGCTTCCCGGCGCCCGAACGCGGCGGCTCCCTCCCCCTTCCGTTTATCTTCCGATATCTGTGCCCGGTTTCACGGCTCCCCGCTTCGTACCTCAATACTCAGCGCTGGAGATGTTCATTTGTAGAGATCCAGATGTATCTTCCTGCGTCTCAGGCTGATTCCGTGGTTGTGTAGGCTGGTCTGGTACCTATCCAGCTCGACTCAGGGGACCTGTGAAAAAGGGGTCCCCTACTCCTCCGCCATCTTAACTCCTCTCTTGTACCTGAAATAGTATTTAAATACACTCAGCTCGGCCTCTTCTACAAAGTGAGCCAATGCTTATAAACATGGCTAAAATATTCCCTTACCGACGATGACTTCCCAGCCATCGTAGTGTTTAACTGGTATGACTGTGACTTACATTAGTCAACATTTGCAGAGAAAGAACTTAGTGCATCCAGGGGGCACTTCATGTTGAAATTAGTTTGTGACAACGAGCTACTGTGTTTTATACTGCAGTCCAAGGGAATGGTGCCAGACATCTCTAAGGTGTCTAGCAGTTCTACAATTCTGATTTTAAGTGGTCTGTGTGCTTCAGAGATTTGGGCAGGAGAAGGGCAGGAGTCCAGAGACTGTGAACACTTCTGTTACCTGTGCCGACCACGGAGCAGGTAGCCTTCTGTGGGCATCATTTTGATTTCTTGGTACTCTTGTGAAAGGTGCTTTTGTCTCAAATTCCTCCATTTAGGAGCAATTATAATGATAAAAGTAATGTTTATCTTATATCATCTGTGGGCCCTGATCCTGGGCTCCCAGGGAAGCTATCCTTTAACATTTTACCCGGCTCAAAATGACTGGGCAAAACCTCAAAGCATGGGTCCTATTTCTGCCCCAAGCACATGTTGTACATCTGTTTCGAGAAGAAAACAATAACCAAAAATGCCAACATGAAGATAAGAAAAAATAAAGAACCTCTTTGGCTCCCATAAGATTAAAGTCATACTGACATGTACATACTGAAAATGCATGAAATCATTGCATGTCCTAAAGCCCAAGCCTTGGAGGGTCTGAGAGCCACTGACCTTGCCCAGAACCAGGCACACCCCAGCAGGGAGGGCTGGTGCAGAAAGGGAAGGGGCAGGACGCTGAGGGTGGTCTGCAGCCAGAGGGGTCCCTGGAAGGGGCCAGGTGTGTGGGGGGAGCCCGGCCCACGACCCCACCCATGCCTGTGCTGGGTGTTGAGTAGAGGAGGCGCCTCTTGGACCCCCTGCACTTTCAGGGTTCCAGGGGCTTGAGGGCGGGTTGCCCGGCATCCAAGGGGCTAGGGCACCACCCTCCCCGACCAATCACCGCTTGGGGGTGGAGCTACGTCTCTGTGGGCGGTCCCAGAGTTGCAGCGGGTTGCAGACCTGGGGCAGAAGAAGGGGCACTGGGAGAGAGAGAGTTGCCCTGCGGAGGTCCAGGCTGGTGAGTGAGCAGCATGCCCCGGGGTGGGGGTCGGGGGGTAGGGTGCGCCCCAGGTGGGAGGCAGGGTTCTGGAAGGGCACGTGGAGAGGGTTCATTGTGGGGACTCAGGTGAGTTTTCTTTTTCCCTTTAAAGTCTCTTCCGCCCCATGTCCTCAACTGGCCTTATTCCCCATACCCGTGAACTCCAGGGCGCCCACTCACCTGAGCTTTTGTGGGATGGGTTGCAGAATTTCAGGGTTCCCCCTGTTCCCCGGGAAGAGTGCGGGTAAGGACCTCACAGAATCCCCACCTTCAGTGGGGTGTCCCCCGGTTCTCTGACACAGTGCAGGTGATGCATCTTGAGCAGTACCCCGAGTTCAGCAGGGTGTGCCCTGGTCCCCCAGGCACAGGTGTGGCAGTAGCAAGCCCCAGAGCCATCCCCCAACTTCAGCATTATGCCCCGTGTGCCCCCGAGTTAGTGGTAATTGGCTGTTAGAATCATGCAGGAAAATCCTCCAGGTGGGGGCCTGGAGGCGGGCGTAAACCAGACCCCACTCTAGTTGCATTGGGAATAGACGAATTGAGGGTTTCTTTAGAAGAGTAAGTCTGCTTTCCAGAAAAGGCAAGGTCATTGGTCTATTGAGAATGAAGATAATTAGTGCTAAACAACAACTATGTGTTGCCCCTTCGTCCAGAAACCGAAGCAGGTGTGCAGGCTTTAGGTCAGAGGTGCCTTCTTCTCCCCAGCTGACAGCACTTCTCTGCTCTGGCTCCATGAGACCCGAGGTTTTGAACGTCAGCATCTGAGTCAGGGAGGCAGCTTGTCAGAGGACGCCAGTGTTCAGAGAAAACACAGCTATTTTGGCATAATGTCCTATCTATGTCAGGACTGGAGGTAAAACCTCTCCTTATCCCAAAACCTCCTGGGCTTTTCTCTTTTCTCTTTAGTTGAGCCACAAAGTAAAATTGAAGTAGCTGTCAGCATTCTGGGTTTGGTGCAAGAATTACTTAGTTTCCCTGCAGGTAGAACTTTGCAGGGGATCACAATTTCTCTGTCCATTTATTGCTTACAAATGTATTTTGACTATCTGTTTCCTAGGAACCCTCTTTTATTAGAAAGGGAAGGTGAGATTCACTCTGTGCCTGTTTGTAACATCTAATTTGTTCCTTCATCTAACAATGTTTATTCAATTGGGCCTAAGATATGGTTGAGTGGCCAGCATCTGGAGTTAGATGGCTTTTTTTCATCTGATACAGACTTGGATGATGTCATTTGACAAAGGTGATGTTTCATCATTGATTAGTTTATTCATCAGAAGAGTTAAAATTAGGGTGGAGGGAAAATTCAAAATTATCCAAATGGGCCTGTTCCTGTTTAAAAGTTGAGCTTGACTTTCTAGTTTTACTATTATCTCGATATTTTGAGGTGCCATATTCTGTCTGTAGTTTCTTTGGTGGTGGAGTCAGAAGGAGAGTCTGGGAATTCTTTTGGATAGTGGCATGCTGGTGGCTTCAAGGGGCTTGGCGTCAGGAGCCTTGGGGTGAATTCTGCAACTGCTTGCCTGACCCTGGGTGCATCTCACAGAGGTTTTGTTTCCTCTTATGAAATTGCCAGCAGATAATGTTCTGCTTAAAGGGGAACCCTCCCACCATCCTGTTGGTGGGAATGCAGAGTGGTGCAGACAGTCTGGGAAACAGTGTGGGGGTTCCTCAAAAAGTTAAACATTGAACAACCACATGATCCAGCAATTGCTCTCCTAGGTGCTTACTCAAAAGATACAAAAATGCACATTCGAAGGGGGTACATGCACCATGATGTTTATAGCAACAATGTCCACAGTGGCCAAACTATGGAGAGAATCCCAAAGTCCATGCACTGATGAATGGATAAAGCAGATGTGGGATACGTGTATATATATATATGTGTGTGTGTGTGTGTGTGTGTGTGTATATATGGGAATATGACCCAGCTTCAAAAAGAATGAAATCTTACCATTTGCAAGGATGTGGATGGATCTAGAGTGTATTAAGCTAAGCAAAATTAGTGAGGAAAGACAAATATCCTATGCTCTCACGCTTGTGGAATTTCAGAAAGAAAACAGATGAACAGAGTTGAGGGGTGATGAGAAAGGCAAACAAGGAAATAGACTCAACCTTGGAGAACAAACTGAGTGTTGCTGCAGGACAGGGGCGTGGGGGGAAGAGTTAAATGGGTGAGGGGTATTAAGGAGGGCGCTTGTGATGAGCACTGGGTACTGTATGCAGGTGAGGAATCACTAAATCCTACCCCTGAAGCGAATATTCCATGGCATGTGAACTAACTGGAATTTAAGTAAAAGAAGAAAGGAAAAAGTGTTCTGCTTCATGAAGAGTGAGGTAAAATTGTAGTGATTTGGGCTGTACTGTTCTATAGATGATAGTTGTAAAACACCCTGTTGTAAGATACACTAGTTTCTTATCGCATAAGGAGTCCTCAGAAAGCTGCAATGAAAGATTCAGATCTCAGAGCATGTTCATGTTCCACTGATATGTTACAGTTTGCACAGGTAGGACAGAAGGAGAGAAAGGCAACAGAAGGGGAAAGTAGGTGGGAACCTTTCATTAGTTAGCATTATAGCTTTCTCATGAAAGCCTTGTGCCAGTGTGATTTTGCAAGAAGAGGGGGAATCCGGGAGCTTTGCAGGAGACGGGGGAGTTCCAGGTCTGGGTAAAGCTGACAGGGGTCCCAGAGGAGAGCTGAATGCATTCTGCAGCAGGGTGTGGGCAGGGTGGGCTCCAGGGGTGGCTGTGGGTCTCCTGTGTGAGAGTTGTGACAGGTGAGGGCTGTGTGCAAGTTCCTGGCTGAGGACAAGTGAGGCACAGGTGGAGAGCTGGCAGAAAACCTTTTTCTGGGCCACCAGCCTCACCCAACACACACAGCCTCACCTTCTGTCCCTGTCACTCCAATTCAGACTTCTCAGAAGGCGAGTGAGAACACATCAAGAGCATTCTAAACAGAAAGGAAAGCATGTGCAAAGGCTCTGGGGCAGGAGAATTCCAGATATGTCCAGGAGCAGCAAGAAGGCCCTGTGGCCACAGGGGACAGCTTAGGACATGACCTCAGGGAGGTGACAGAGGGCGACAGAAAGCCATTCCAGGGCTATAACCCCCTGAGACCCTGTTTCACTAGGCCATCGTGGCTACAGTGTTGAGAACAGATGACAGAGGGTTGAAGATGGCAAGGCAGGTCAATGACGAAGCTTTTCCAGGAACTCAGGCACTGTGGACCAGACAGGTGGCCTTGGATGGAGTGGTTAGACCTATTCTGGGTCCATTTTGAAGATGGAGCTCACAGGATTTGCTGATGAGTTAGATATTAGGAGCAGGAGAACGGAGGAATTGGGGTAACTCCCAGCTGTTGTGGGTTGTCCTGATCGAGGGGAAGGAGAGGGTTTCTGGGGCAAGGAGGTAGTCCGTGTTCCGCATGCTGAGGAAGGTGCCTTTCCCGGTGGATCTGCTGAGGTTTGTGTCTGGGAGAACCTTTCCCATCTCCTCCCTCAGCAATGCTCAAGTACAAGTATCCCCCAGCTTTTAAACGTTCACAGTAAGACACCTGGCTTTCTTGAAAGAACTACGTTATTACCCAGCTTCAGTGAGAGGAAGAGACCTAAAGAGGATTTCCCTCTTATGAAAAAAGGTGAACAGTGAGAATCGCGTTCAGCATCTGTTTTGGGGAGAAGCACGACAGAGGCGGCGTGCACCCCAACCAGCTCCTTCCGCTGGGAACCGCTCTCCGCATCCAGCCACCAGCACTTTGAATTGTGTCTGTGAGCCTCTGCTGTGCTTTATCTTCATTTATGCTGGGCCTCCGTTAGAAACTTGTGTCCTGAGGCCTAAGAAAAGCCAAAGAGAAGGGATCTTGGAGTCTGAGCACACGGTCTAATTTTTCCGTGTAAATGAATGGTCATTCCTTCTTTACACCATTTCTGCTGTGCAAGGTTTCTCAGAAGCCCTGTACTTTCAAAGAGCAGGGAAACCTATACCCCATGCTGCGGGGTTAGTTTTAGTCTCCATGCTGGACAGAACATTTCATGACTGTCGGATTTTCTCACTCAAACATTGAGACTTGGACCACCTTCACCCGTTTCTACCACCCCATCCCCGAATCTGGCACCTACCAATCTGCTCTCAGTATCTATGCGTTCAGTATTTGTTTATTCCACGTGGAATGTACACGAGAGCATCTGGTATTTGTCTTTCTGTGTCTGAGTTACTTGGCATAAGGCCCCCAAGGTCTGTGTTTCCATGTCTGGTTATTGTGAATAATGCTGCAGTGAACGTGGGAGTGCATCTGTCTTTTTGAGGCAGTATTTTTGTGTTCTCCAAATCAATACTCAGTAGAGCCATTACTGGGTCATGTGGTAGTTGTATTTATTTTTTCAGGAACCTCCATACCGTTTGTCACAGTGGCTGCACCAATTTCCATTCCCACCAACAGCGCACAGTGTCTCCTCGTCTGCACACCCTTGACCCCACCTGGTGTCTGTCTCTGGGACAATTGCTGTTCCAACAGTTGTGAGGGGATAGCCGATTGTGGGTTTGACTGATGTTTCCCTGACGATGATTAGTGATGTCGAACAACTTTTTCTGTCTGTTGGCACCTGTGTGCCATCTTTGGACAGTATCTATTCACATATTCACCCCATTTTTTATACAGTTTTTTTTTGTTTTGATTTGTATGAGTGTTGTGCGCATTTTGGATATTAGCCTCTTCTCACACATATGATTCGCAGATATTTTTTTCTTATTGGGTCAGTGGCCTTTTAAGTTTTTGATGGTTTCTTTTGCCGTGTGGAAGATTTCAGTTTGATGTTGTTCCACTTGTTTATTTTTGCTTTTGTTGCCTTTGCATTTGGTGTCCGATCTGAAGACTCTTTGCCAAAACCAATGTCGAGAGACTTAGTACCTGTGTCTTCTTGGAGGTTTATGGATTCGGGTCTTATGTTCAAATCATTCATCCATTAAAAATTTTGTGTGTGGTGTAAGAAAGTGACCCAGTTATATTCTTCTGCATTTAGTGTCCAGTTTGCCTGCTACCGCTCACTGAAGAGACGGTCCTTCCCTCATGGCATATCTTCTGCTGCTGTGTCGTAAGTTAGGATCATCTACGTGTGGGTAAGTTTCTGAGCTTTCTGTTCTGTTCCACTGACCTGGTGTCTGTGTTTCTGCCAGTACCACCCTGTTTTGATGACAACAGCTTTGTAATCTAGCTTGAAATCCAGGAGTGTGTTGACTGCACCTTTCTTTCTCCAGGTTGCTTTGGGTATTTGGGGTCTTTTGTGATTCCATACAAGTTTGAGGACTGTTTTCTATTTCCTCGAATAATGCCACTGGAATTCAGATGGGGATTTCATCACATCTGTCGATTGCTTTGGGTACGATGGACATGTTCACATAATTAACTCTTCCAGTTAAGGAGCATGGCGTATGCTTCCATTTGTTTGTGTTGCCTTCCAAATCTTTGGCCCATACATTCTGCCCCCCCTCGACACACATGTTTTTCATTTCTTTTCTGCCATGTGTTGAGTGTACTATGTCTTTCTCATTGTTGGTTACTTTTATTCCTAGGTTTTTTTTTTTGATGCAATTGTAAATGGCATTGCTTTTTTAATTTCTCTTTGCGAAAGTGTGTCATCAGTATACAGAAATGCAAGAAGTTGGGTCATCTGGGTGGCTCCATAGGTGAAGCGTCTGCCTTCTGCTCAGGTCATGATCCCAGAGTTCTGGGATCGAGCCCCGTGTTGGGCTCCCCGCTTAGCGAGGGTCTGCTTCTCCGTCTTTCTGACACTCCCCCGGCTCGTGCTTTTTCTCTTCCTGTCAAATAAATAAATAAAATCTGAAAAAAAATAAAGACAACAGGTCTCTGTATATTGACTTTATATCCTGCAGCTTTCTTGAATTTGTTTATTCTAACAGTTTTTTTTTTTTTTTGTGGAATCTTTTGGGATTTCATGTCATTTGCAAATAGTGACAGTTTTCCTGTATGGATTTCATATCTTTCTCTTTTTTTAAAATTATGTTATTCACCCTACAGTACTTCATTTGTTTTTGATGTAGTGTTCCAGGATTCATTGTTTGCATATAACACCTAGTGCTCATTATGACACGTGCCCTCCTTAATACCCATCACCAGGATAACCCATTCCCCTACCCCTCCCTTTCTGCAACCTTCAGTTTGTTTCCCAGTGTCAATAGTCTCTCATGGTTCATCTCCCCCTCT
>NW_026623044.1:0-13095 GCF_023065955.2 Ursus arctos
TTACTAGAAGCCCATCATTCTCAAGTGTCCCAATGTATACACTTACCCGGGCTATAAAGCATGTTTTTTGGATTTGTACAGTATTCTCTTCAGAAAAATAACAGTAATCCAAGGAAATGGCTGGAGACCTTTAAAAGGTAAAACAATTCCATCTTTAAGACCTGTGACTGGTTTAGGAAAAAAGTGTACTAGGAAAAATGTCTGTGCCTATGAAGAATTAATGATTATTTTTGCAGTGTCATTTTTTATTATAATTACATTACTGTAATTTCCTTCTACTGAACTGGTGCTATGGGGATGAATACTCGGGTCACAGGGACCCTCATTTGTAATAAGAACAAGGTAATTCTCACGAAGACATAATGGGGGCAAGATTTGAAAGCACTGTGGCAGGTTCTTAAATACATAGATATTTCTTCTATTATCTGCCACTATGTCTAAAATACCTCTGTACTCCAAACTCATTTATTTAGGTTCTAATTTATTTAGTCCTCTATTAAACTGGACGCCTACCACACCACCTATTAATAATATCTTACCAGAAGGGAACTGGCATTGGCATTTGGAAGCAAAGGCCCCAGGACAGGAGCAAGATGGAGTCAAGAAGGGAAAAGCAGTACCTGGTGCTCAACAAGAGGCTGAAAACTCAGGCTCTGCTTAGGGCATCCATGGCCCGGCTTCCTGAAGCAACACCTGTCATTTGCACCTTTGTGTTCCCCCACAGATAATTCCACCTTAGAGGTCATGAAAGCTTGGAAAAAACCATAGCTAATGCTTATTATTGCTTTAGTACTATTTTCAAAGACATGCCTGTGTTCCTTTGGCTTTATGATGCTGTGAGTTTTGTCCACACATACACACTGATTAGATAAATAAGGTTCAGGGGTAAAAGGCAACCAGGTAACCTTTTCCCACAAGACGTCCAGCACTTTCAGCGTCTTTCTGCACAGATGAGGTAGGGCTGGGGTTGCAATGTCATGCCTAATCTGGGCTTCAGATCCGGCACCAGCCCGTGCGGGAAATGCAAGTGAAACCGCTGGAGCAATGCTGTGAAAAACAGGAACATCTCCATCCGAGCCAGCTGCTCTCCGAGGCAATGTCTTTTCCCTAAGCAGAAAAGAATAGACATAATCTTTAAAATTCATAATATTAACCAAAATTTACATCTACTACATGGGTACCATTCAGGAAATCTGGTATTTAAAGAAATTTAGAGGAGCCATGTTTATTAAAAAGAATAACAATTGGCACTTCAGCTCCCAGAGTCCATTTCTTTACCTTCTCTCGTCAGATCACGGACTTCTGTAAGCATATTAATGCCCTTCCACACTTCCCTTGCACACTGCCACACAGCCCAACGTATGCCATGAAAGATCAAACTTCAGGCACGCCATTTTGTTCTATAGATTCAGGAGAAGTGCATTTCATTTCAGATGATTAAATGTGAACCTTTCCCCAATGAAAGGAAGAGTTTCCAGTCTGTCTTCCATGGGTGTTGTGGTCTGTGTACTTTTTCACAGCAGAAGCAGTATTTTTGGAGATGAGGTACAATAAACAAGGAGCCGAGAGAGCTACATTTCAGTTGCACTTCAAATTATGATGTCATTTCTACCCCTGGGTCTCAGTTTCTCAAGCTACCTATTACTGACTTCTAGCTCCACAAGTTTTGCTTACAAGCCAAAATCCACAAGCAAAAAAAGTTTCAGAAGAAGCCAGAGCTTCTCAACAATTTCTTTCTAGTTACTAAATTAAGTGTTGAGTAGACACAGGTGTTAATGACCTCTAATTACACCAATCTCTCCTGTAGGAATCACTGCTGTGTTTTCAGAGTTAGAATCTTTAATTCTACAACAGAATGCTTCAGATTAAGATGTCAAACATGATCATTCATCATGACCCTCTGTCCTAAAGCTGTGTCCCTGTGAAAGTTCTTACCTAGAGAAAAAGGAACCAAAGCCTCCTTCTTGGCAAAATATCCACTGCTGTCCAGAAATCGCTCAGGAGAGAATATTTCTGGGTTTCTCCAGTACTTTTCATCAAAGTGTACAGAATAAAGGTTGGTAATTATTGTTGTGCCCTTAGGAATGGAATAACCACGTACGACTGCGTCTTCAGAGGTTGCGTGGAAAATCCCTAATGGCACGATATTACAGAACCTTAAAACTTCGTGCAGAACCGCCTCCGTATAAGGCATTTTGCTTTTGTCATCCCAACAAGGCTTCCCAGTGGGTCCCATAATTAAATCGATCTCTTTCTGAACTTGTCCTGTCAGAGGAAAAGTGTTCAAGTCATTATGCAATTCTTAGAATTATATCCAAAGTTATTTCCCTTTGGATAACCTGCAATGTAATAAGTCAACAAGGTATGGGTACAACCGGATTCAGATTTTTCATTATCTGGGAGTTCTATTTGAAAATATGCCACATATTGTGTGCCACCAGAAACCAACGTTCTGAGTACCTTTGTTGTGAAAAACACACTAAAAGTCATGGAAATAAAAATTAAACCAACCTACAATTGGAGTAACATCACTTTCACCAAGGGAAAGAGTGAAACATAAAACCTGAATTAAAAAAATAAATAAATAAAAACCAGGGTTCAGGTCCCAGTTCTGCCACTTCCAGGGGCTGAGCTTAGGCAAGTCAGCCATTTAGCCTTTCCCCTCATTTATAAAACAGGCATAATAAGGCCTATCTCTGAGGTTCTTACATGACTTGAGAGAACAGATGTGAAACTCTTTATAACTATGAAATATTTTTCTTCTTGGCTAGCACAGCAGAAATTCCTAAAGTGCTTTGTATATAGACAAAGACTCCAAAACGTGTGAGCCCTAAATGGAGGGACAGCCTGAGATCAAGAGGACCCTCACCTTGAATGTTAGGGTAAAGGGCCATGAAAAGAATTGCCCACCGTAGCACATTGGTGGTAGTTTCGGTTCCCGCAATGATGAGTTCACCCACGGAAAAAATGAGGTTTTCTTTGGAGAAAGTACATGATGGGTCATTTTTACCTTGATCCATCTCATCTAAATAAGCATCGACAAAATGCTGAGGTGACTGAGGCTTTCTGTTGATGGAAGCTTCTTCAATAAGCCTGGAGAGAAAATCATAGACCACAGCTGCATTTCTAAATAGCTGTTGATGTTTTCCAAAAGGTAAGATGCCAATCCATGGAAAGGCATTATACAGGAAGACGGAGGCACTGGCAGCCAGTTCCACATTTTCACTAAATAACTCAATCATGTGCTGAAAATCAGTGTCTTCATAAGTGAATCGTTCTCCAAAAATGATCAGATTGGTTATGTTTGAAACAGCATTTGTTATTAACTGTTTAAAGTCAAAAGGTCTACCTTTGTATGTTTCAATAACATCAGTAAAAAATTTGGTTTCTTCTAAGATTTTAGATTCAAAAGACTTTTGGCCATATCCAAAACAGCGAAAGCTATTTACAGCTAATTTTCTGTGATCAACCCATCCTCTGCCGTATCTGGAATTGAGTAACCCTGAAAAAAAAAATAAAGTATTAAAAAAACTTTATCATCCCTACATTCGTGTATCGAACACCTGAAAATGCTATAGAGTAAAAAAGGATGGTTAGTCACTCTTCTCCAAACTATCTTTCTCTAGTAAGACTAAAACTAGACCTGCGGTTAAGCCCTGTTCTCTGTTCATCATTAGCCACAGAATATTGTCAACAGATAAAACTTGTCTCCTTTTTATCTGGGGATAGGCAGAAAAGACCTGTAATTCTCCCACCGCAAGAAACTGGACAGTCCTATGTAATTCAACCTGGGTGAACCAGACACGGTGATTTTATCTATTACTATAAGCCTCATCGACAAAAGACAAACCATTGCATGTTCTATGGGCACATTTTATCTTGGACTAAGAAAACAACTGAAAACTATCCTTGTAGGATTCGAAATTTTGTTTGTTTCTAGATTTTAGAACACAGATTTTCTCCTGTTAAAGGCATATGTTACCTGACAAGGTAACTCTGGAAGAGGCTAAGGAAGCCTGAATGAGGTGTCAGTGTGGTGGAAATATTCAAGCCAAAAGGAGGATAATATGGATTGAGTGTTTGTGTCTCCACAAAATTCTTATGTTGAAGCCTAACACCCCAAAGGTGGGGCCTTTTGGGAGGTAATTAGGTCATGAGGGTAGAGCTTCATGAGCTAGACTGGTGCCCTTATGAGAAACACAAGAAGAGATGACTGTTCTCAGCTATGTGAGGATACAGAGAGAAGACATCTGTCTCCAAGTTGGGAAGTAGGTTCCTTCTAGACACCAGATCTCCTGGCACCCTGATCTTGGATTTCCCAACCTCCAGATCTGTGAGAATCAATGATTGTTGTGTAAGGCACTAAGTCTATGGTATTTTTACTAAAGCAGCCCAAATGAAGACAGAGGGCAAACCTGAAACTCAAACTTCTAATGTTGAAATTGCTGCCTTAAAGTTTCAGAGTCTCCACAGTATACCCCACTCTTATGATGTGGCTACTATAGAATATATTCCCTTTAAATTATCAAGATGCACCCCTATGTTTATTGTAGAATCATTTACAATAGCCGAGATATGTAAGCAACCCAAGGGTCCACTGATAGATGAATGGGTAAAGAAGATGTGGTATGTATATATACAATGGACTATAACTCAGCCCTAAAACAGAATGAAATCTCGCCATTTGAAATAGCATGGATGGATCTAGAGAATATAATTCTAAGTGAATAGGTCAGTCAGAGAAAGACAAATACCATATGATTTCACGCATATGTAGAATTTGAGATAAAACAAAGAAAAAAGAGACAAACAATAAAACAGATTCTCAAATAGAGAGAACTGGTGGTTACCAGAGGGGAGGTGGGTGGGGAGAAGAGTGAAACAGGTGAAGGGGATTAAGAGTATGCTTATCATTATGAGCACTAATATATGGAATGTTTAATCATTACATTGTATACCTGAAACTAATATGACTATAGTTAATTATACTTGAATTAAAAAAGTGATTTGCAAAAAATTTTTTTAAATTACCTATCAAGAGAAAAACAGGGGCGCCTGGGTGGCTCAGGTAGTTGAGCACCCAATTTTTGATTTCAGCTCAGGTCACAACCTCAGGGTCATGAGACAGAGCCCCGCCATCAGGTTCTGAGTTCAGCGTGGAGTCTGCTTAAGACTCTCCCTCCCTCTCCCTCTGCCTCTCCCCACCACGCTCTCTCTAAATCAATCAATCAATCTTTAAAAAAAAAAAAAAAAGACAGGAAAACAACATCTTTACCACATTTATGTAACATGTACTTTACTCAAAATTTCATTCATAATTGGTACATACACATACCTTTGATGAAAAATACCACATTCTCTTGTGTACATGAGGTACCTATAAAATTTATATCTCAGCAACCTTTATGCAGCGGTTTTTGAATTTGGAGCTTATGATAAAGCTAACCATACAAGAAGGGGTCTTTAGCGCTATGTAGCCATCTTATGTTCCCACAGTCCATTGTCCTTCCTAAACTCCCAGATGACCATTCAACAAATAGTCATTCAACATGTATTCATGGAGCACGTACTGTGCTCCAGGCAGTGTTCTAAGAGTCACAGATATAGAGGCAACGATGCCTGCTCTTCTTACACACTAGTGAGAAGAGGCAAACAAATAAATTATACAGCAAGGAAGGGGACACAGGATAGTCAGGGAAAACCTCACTGAGAAAGTGGCATAAGTACAGATATAGGACATGAGGGAGTGAGTCAAGCAGATATCCAGGGAAAGATCCTTGCTATAGAGGGAACAGCTAGTGCAAAGCCCTAGAGCAAGGTATACATATGGGATCCATGTACAAGAGGGTACAGAGGAGCTGTGTGATAACTCTATGCTGGCCAAGCATGGGCTGAGCCCACCTATAGGACAACTTCTACCCAAAGAGTGGGCTGATGGTGGCTCTGAATTCTCATTTCCAAGTTCCGTGCATATGTATTTACAGTAACACATAATTTTCTACTTCTTTCTCTCACTGCTTTATGCAAATATCAAGTCAAACTACAGCTTTGAAAAATATATATAGTATATACTTTATCCCAAACGTTACTCTGATAACATCATCTTTCATTTTCACAATTTTTTAAAGATCTTCTATTATAATTGTGGTATAATTTCTTCTTTGGTCTAATTATTATTGAGAAGAGTATTTAAGAAGCTGGAAACTGGTGTTTTATTTATTTTATTGCTTCCAAGTATCATTATACTCTGGCCTGAGAATTTGTCCTTTAAAACTGGTGTTTTCTTTGTATTAGTTGATCTGCTTTGTGATTTAATATATGGTTAATTTTTATCTTCTTTTCAATGTCTTCATTTTTAGTCTATGTAAGCCAAATTTTGTTACATTTTTCTTGGAAATTGAGTGTGAAGCTCTCATCAGAGAGTTCTGGACACCATCACTGTAAAACTCTTACACTATTAAGTATTCAAATTACTGCATCTGACTTCCACATTCTAGTTTAGGCTTTCTTCTCACCAATTCTTTTAACCTTCAGCCTTTCTCCCTTATTGAATATCAAATCACCCAAGGCTGATCAACACTAAACCAAACAGAAGCTAGTCCTTTACACAAATCCCACAATTCTTCGTTTACATGTCATACTGGTTAGTAGTTAAGAAAGGCTGCTTCGTATTCTATTCTGATGGTAAAAATGTCACCAGGTACTCAAGAGTGGCTTTAAAAATCACTTCTGATTTCAAGTGTGCATGCACGTGTATGTAAACCTAACTTGCTTCACAAAACCTGCAGGTATTATGAAATGCTAATTCTTTAAAACATTATTTACAATATTTATTAGACAGGATTACAACAGTAGAATGAGCATGTACTGGTCTAAAATACGGGTGTAATGCAGCCTGAAAGGTCTTCAAACATTAAGTTCTGTAACCTAAATTAATTAATTAATTAATTCTTTCCTGCTAATCAGTACAACAGAATCTACACTCTATATACTAAAGTTACATAAGATAAGGAGCGTAACTTAGAATAGTAAATCACTAAATATGTGAAAATAAACATACCTCCCATTTTTGTCATCTTCATGAATAAAGGAAGGCATGGTCTGTCTGCAAAAATCTCACTTTGATGAACAAGGCATTCCTTTACTACATCATAGCCATTTAAAACCACAGCTGATATACCTCCAAGATCTAAACTGAAGATCTTTGAAAAGAAAAGAAAAACAATATTTAAATGACAAAATGGAGAAACAGAACTATGGAAATCCACATGTGCTAAACCCAGTTCTCCCAGTATTTGTTACTTCCCAGAAAATGGAAGGATTTATTATTCAACTGACAATGTTGAGTGCCTTCTCTCTACAAGGCATAGCAAACACTACAATTTCATCACCCAGTCAGTACCTGAAGACATCATCTTATAAATGGTATAAGGAAGAGAGTACCGGGCTCATGAAGCCTGGGTTCTAGTTTAAGCTTTGTCACTAAACAAATATAGGACCCTGGGCAGAACCCTTAACCTTTTTGGGCTTCAGGATTGCTACAAAAAATATACTTGATTCAGATGCTCTTTTAAGATTCATTCCAACTCAGTGCATTGAGATCTAGGAATCTCTTTTTATTTCCAAGATAAATCAGGAAGCAGCACCATCTATATATGATTTATTACTCCAGGCTTAGATAGGGGAGGGGATTACCTGAGACAGAACTTTGAAGTATAAACATTATAATTAGGCTCATTTGGATTTGGGTCCCTGAATTCCATGGAGTTAATGAAGATGGCCCCTAAGGGAAACTGACCTTGGAGAAAAGGCATTTACCACACAGGCACAGGCGGGTGCCCCTCAGCTAAGGGGAAGGCGAGTACCCACCCTATGCCTTGCTGGAGCGCCTCAGTCGCTTCCCCTCAGGTTCATCTACCATAGAACACCTCCTGTAGTCTATACTAGCTAGTCCAAAATAAGAGGCTAGTCCGGTGACGGAACAATGCTACTTTATCAGTGGGGTGCAAAGATGGCTTATCTTCATCCTCGCAGGGCTTGGCTGAGAGCTTTTTAGGGCCAAAATACTGAGTCAACCCTCATCTCTGTGCAAATAAGTAGAGCAGATTTAACTACAGTTTACACTACTTTGGGGGGAAAAACAAATAGGAGGTTTAATGGAGAACAGAAGTTCAGTAGAAGTAATTACAGGAAAAAATATGGTGACCTCCAAGTAGTAACAGAAGCAACCCACTGAACAACGGAGTCTTTGGCTTAGGGAAGGGCTCTGCCAACCAACCGAGTAGTAAGAACATCTAGAACCTTGGGGAAGTAGCATGGACTGCGTGTGACAAGCAGTGGTATCAGTCAAAAGTGGCAGTGGAAGAGTTTCAGTGTCAAGAGACTGGCTACCAGCTGAGCAAACGTGGGACTCTTTCAGTTCCCAAAGCAGTAATGGAATAGTCTTAAAATCATTTCCCAGAAGTGTAATTTTAACAGATATAAAGGGAAAATGCCTCCTCCTGTGTGTCTCCTCTAATCTCAATACTTTAACACCAGCTGTGTGGGTTTTCCACGCCTCAACAATCTGGGACACCAGCTAGGTGTCCTAGAATTTAACTCAATTCTGACACTATCTACCTGGAGATAGTGTCAGATCCCGTAAGTTAAGGGCTTGGTCCCAAAGGATGCTTCCTATCTCTTCAGATGTCATTCGCAAGTCCAGGTGCTTCTGACCAACAGACTGTAAATCAGAGGTTCCCACGACCTCCCCCTTGGGTTCCATTAATATGCTAGAGTGACTCAGAGAATTCAGGAAAATAATTACTAGAATAACGGTTTATTATAGAAGGATACAACTCAGTAACAGCCATATGAAAGATATGCATAGGGAAGGTACGGGGAAAGGGGAGCAGAGCTTCCATGCTCTCCCCAGGCATGCTCTCTATTCTCTGCTCACCTCCACCTGTTCACCAACATGGAAGCTCTCTGAATCCTGTAATTCAGGGATTTTTATGGATGCTTTATTACCTAGGCACAACTAATTACATCATGGGCCACTGGTGACTAATTCAACTTCCAGCCCCTCTCCCTTTCCCAGAGGTAGTGGGGGTATGACTGAAATTCCAACCCTTTAGTCATGATTGGTTCTCCTAGCAATAAACTCCCATTTTAGGGACTGTCCAAAAATTACCTCATTAGCGTAAACTCAGGTGTGGTTGAAAGGGGCTTGTCATGAATAACAAAAGACACCTTTATTATTTTTAACACTTAGGAAATTCCAAAGACTTTAGGAAGCATATTCCAGGAAAGGGACAAAGACCAAATATGCATTTCTTATTATAAATCACAGTATCACAGCAGGAAAGGATGGCATTAGTGAATGCAGGAAAAAAACGGACTGATGGTTTCACAAGCATGGTAGAAGACCCCAGAGTTGAAAGCTGTGCTAATATGGAGTGAGAACAAACAGGAGAGTCATATTGTATGGTAAAGCTATCAGGTGTGGACACTATGGATTACAAAGACCAAAGAGGAGCCATGGCTTGAGAAAGTTGTTATACAATCCACTTTGACTCAAAAATTTGGTCCCCTATTTGAGGCTAGAACTGGGGAAACTGTCATTTGAACTAGCATCTATTCTGGTATATGCTGTTTTCAAGGACTTTTGGTAATGGTTTGCGAAACACTTTCCTTCTCTTCTAGAAGTCACTCTGTGATTGTCAAGTTTCTCCCCCCTCCCTGCAAACCAGCTCTGCCCATAATTTTTCACTGTCTCAGGTAATGAACACTCCATCCATTCTTCCAGCTGTTCAGTACCCAAACTGCCTGTGTTGACTCTATTTTTCTTCCCAGCCCCACATCACTGCTTAAAGTCACGTTGCCCCTATTTTCAGAATATAAACAGGAGATGGCAATTTCTTACCCTTCCATCCCTGACACTCTGATCCAAGCCACCTTAATCCCCCCCCCATGTTATCACAACAGCATCTCAATTTGTCTCTTTATAGGTGATTCTCAACAAGGCATACTCCTGCTTCATGGCCTTTGTACGTGTTCTTTTGGTCTGGAATGTTCTTCCTCTAGAGTTTGCACCTTCCATTTCCTTTAAGCCTTTGCTCAAATGTCTTCTTTGCAGTGAGGCCTGCTCTACCCCAGTTAAAATTCCACCCCTTAGCCTTCTCCATCTCCCTTCCCCTAATTTAGCTGACTTCACACTCTGTACTCTGATATATTATATCATTTACTTATTCTATTTATATTGTCCATCTCCCCCCACCCCCAAACCACCTCAGCCCCCAGGAGAACATAAGCTACACCAGGACAGGGTTTTTACCACTGTTTTGTTTACTACTATATTTTCCCACCTATGACAGTACGTAGCAGATGCTGATAACTGATAAGTGTATGTTGAATTACTGAATAGTGGTGAAGACATACATTTAAGTATACTATTATACAACACCATGGCTGAAGGGCTAGTAAGAGAGGGATGTGAAAACTGTCATTGATGAAAACTGATAAACAACGGTCTCCCACTTTTCAACCTTTGCTTGGGCTGTTTTCTCATTTGAAATCCCCCTCGACTGCCAGACTGTCCAAACCACACCAAGTCTTTAGGGAACATCCTCTACGAAGGCTTTCTTGGTTCACTCTCCTCTCTCTCTCCTTTGAACCGCCACAGCACAAGCAGAGATACTCCCACGGCACTTATTTAATACTACCTTGCACCAGAAACCAGAATATTCTTGTCTTCTGCTTGGCTGCTAAATTATAAACTCCACAGAATCCGTGATTTCATCTCTTTCATCTTCTGAACCTTCCATAGAATCTCACTCAGTGCCTTGAATAAAGGTCTCAATAAATGCGTACTGTATAAATAAATTAATAAGTTGGCAGATCCACTTGCCTTAAAGTAAAGGAATTGCTTTATTGTCCTTACATGCATTAACTGAAAATATTCCGTAAAAAACACTTTTACTACCTTGCTAGCTAGGCAATGCTTCTCGAAATTTGGATTCAGATTAAAGTAATTTCAGAAGCTTACACATTCTGAGTGAATCTCCAGGGAAATGATACTTCTTGATGTGGTATATTTCTATATAAGATTCCCTTTAAAAAGAACGTATGAGACCCAAGGACTGGTTGCTTTCCCTTCATGAATTATAAAAAAAGAATTGAATTCACAGACTTCATAAAAGTAGGTGTCACTTAAGTGACCACCACTTCTCACAAGCAATTTTCAAGTCCAGGTTTTCCCTATGAGCATACATCTCCAATGAAGAAGATAGTGGAAAAATAAGATTCTATTTACAAATAAACCCTATAAACAACTTTCCATAACCTTTCAGAAGCATAAGAGGTAACAGTCTCCTCCTACTTCCAAAATAGGTAAAGTATTTTAACAACCTACACTAACTGTGAGACTTTATCAGAATTGCATAGTATCTCTAAGGCAATGAGAGCCCTTTAGGGTGCTTCACGGCTAAGATAAAGCTCAAAAGTTGCCAGAGAGGAGGGTCCAAAATGGAGCTATAGGAAGACCTGGAACTCACTTTCTCCACAGACACACCAAATCTACAGCTATTTAGAAAGCAATTCCTCCTGAAGAACTGAGGGCTATAAACAGCTTCTATACAAAAAAAGAGAGGCCACATAATGAGTGTGGAGAGAAAATGGAGACACGGTAACAAAGGGAATCCCCAGCCCCAATGCTTCAAATTGCAGTGGAGAAGGACATCCATGAGGGACTGAGAGGAGATTCACATGCCTTGGGACACAGAAAAAAAGCCATGGTTTGAAAGGACAACTAGAATATATTGGGGCACCTGGGTGGCTCAGTCAGTTGGGCGTCTTTTTTTTTTTTTTTTTTTAGAGAGATTTTATTTGAGAGAGAGAGAACATGAGCAGGGGGAGGATGGACAGTGGGAGAGAGTGAAGCAGACTCCCCACTGAGCAGGGGGCGCCACGTGAGGCTCAGTCCCAGGACCCTGGGATCACGACCTAAGTGGAAGGCAGACACTTAACCGACGGAGTCACCCTGGCGCCCCTTCCAGAGCCCATCTTGGCCAGGGGTTTTACCTGCGCTTTCTAATCCCCACAGCAGACGCCCAGACCAGCCATCCTTAGATGCAAACATTTAGGAACCTCCTATTCAACATTAATCTGGACCTAGAATTTGGATGTCTCATTTTCGCGAGAAGCCACGGGTAGAACCGCGCACACGTCTAGGTCCCACCGGCTGACCACGAGGAAAAACCACTCCGCAAAATAGCCCGGGGCCCCACTGCGCAGGCGCGGAGCACATCCTTGGCGCCCTCGGGGCCGGGGCCCGGGGCCCAGGGCGCAGGCGCGCGAGCACCACCAGGGGATTCCTGCTAGGCGTCGGAAGGGTGGAGGTCCTGGCTGGGCGGCGTTCCCCTGGCGGGGCACGGCCTCCAGGACTCCAACCCCACTCCCGGGAAGCCGGTTTCCCTTTAGGTAGCTAGCACACGGAAAGGGCGTCTCGACAGGCCGGGCCCGGGAGCGGCCGTCAAGTCCACCCCTGAGGAAGGCCGGGCCCTCCCAGCCTGCAGCCCGTTGGGCTGTACCTCGCCGTACAGCTGGCTCTGCTTGCTCATGTAGACGTGGGGGAGCTCGCCCGAGGCGGCCAGCGAGTAGATGTTGCCGATAAATGGCAGCCCCGACGGCCCGGGGGGGAAGCCAGCCGGCCGCCTCTGCTTCAGCAGCTGGCGGATCCCCAGCGCGAAGAGCAGCAGAAAGAGCGCGCCTCCGAACGCCGCGGCCCATGCCTCCGCACCCGGAGGGTCCCACATAGCCCGGCCGGGGTCTGGGGCTACGAACCTCGGGGCTTTGGAGCAGGCCCGCCCTCTTGCCCCACTTCACTCCTATTGGTCGGACACCCCGAGGTCCCGCCCCCATTCCCTGGCTATTGGGTGGCGGCTCTGGCCTACTCCTCGCTCGTCGGGCTCAGAGTCTAGGTGCGGGGGCGGGTGCCACCCTTTGGATCTGGGCGTGGCTCCAGGCGAGCTGGAGCCTGGGGCCCTTTTCCAGGGTTGTTGACTCCAGGCTTGGGGAATGCTGCACAGCCTCCGTCACTAGGCTAGCAGGATCCTT
>NW_026623045.1:0-12691 GCF_023065955.2 Ursus arctos
AAGCGGGCTTCCCACTGAGCAAGGAGCCTGATTCGGGGCTAGATCCCAGGCTCCTGGGATCACGACCTGAGCTGAAGGCAGATCCTTAATGACTGAGCCACCCAGGCCCCCCAATCTCCACCTGTTTTTGACTGTCCCATTTTTTTCTTGAGACTGATTTCTAGTTTCATATCATTGTGGTTGGACAAGATTTGTAGCAGAAGGTGAAGAGAGCATTCAGATGAAAGGTTTGTTTCCTGGAGGGTTTTCTGAGGGCAGACCATGAGTTCCGTGGGGACGGAGGAAGGTTTTGTGAGACGGGGGGTGGGGTTAACCCTTGTTAGAATTACTGACTACTACCATGCAGGCTGTGTGCTACCGTTCACACCGTAGTCCTGATGGGCTTGTACTTCATTAGAAATATTTTCTAGGAGGTGTAGGCATAGGCTTCTCTAAAAGAAAGGTGCCATGTGGGTTCATGGCCTGACCCCAGGTCAGCAACCAGGATGTATGGTGTTGTGGGGGATCAGAACCAGGCTTTCTGTGGGAAGTGACGGAAATAGGGTATGGTGAGCTCCATGACCTCATAGGTGAGGTCCCGAGTGACCCACTGGGTGTTGGGTTCCGTGGATCTGTTTCATCAGGTGCTGTGGAATTCAGGGACACCCTCCTGTCTGTGGATTTGTGTGGAGACAGGTAGACATCAGTGTCTGGCCAGGCACGAGGGTCGCACTGGACCACCACCAGAGGTGCAGCATGCGGGGGAGCCACTGCTTGGTTTCCACGAAAGCTGACCAGGGTCTGTGACCGTGATTCCTAGCAGCTGCAAGGGGAGAGGAGGCCGGGGGTGGTGCACACTTCCTAGACTTGTGGTCAGGACTAGTCTGGAGCCCACTGAAGTCAGCCACACCTGGCACAGAAGGCCCCCAGTCAGTGTAGCTGTGGGCACTGCTCCCATGGCACTTTTGGGCCGGCTCCATGCTGCCACCTCCTGCTTTTCATCATCATCTTCAAGGTCGTGTGCCTCTGCTCTTGCCCCATGGCCTCCGGGGTATTGTCCGTCCTCCATCTGGCCCTCGTCCCTGGTGCCCTGTGCAGTCCGATGCCAGGGTAGCCTTCTCGAGACAAACATCTGGCCCTGATGGAACACTTCCATGGATCTCGTGTGATGCGAGGATGATGTCCTGCCCTAGAAGGGGGCTGCAGGTCCCCAATCAGGAGAGCCATGTCTCCCTTTTCAGCATGGCCTGCCCTCCCCTCAGTCTTCTTCAGGGAAGCTCTCCCCACTTCCCGAGATGACAGCTCTGAACTTAAAAGTGAATGTTATTTTACATATCTCTATGCCTTAGTTCATCCATGGCATGTCTTTCAACGCCGTTAGTGGGGGTTTTTTTTTTTTTTTTTTTTTTTTTTAGCAGTTCCGAAGGGCTGTCTGCTCAAGGAGGGGATGACCTGGGTGGGGCAGCTTTCCCTCTCATCTCCCTCAGCCTGTCTCTGAGCCCTGGGGCCAGCTGTCCCACTGAGGATTGAGGGACCCGAGCCAGCCCATCCTGAGCCCAGGCTGTGTGTCAGCTGTGTAGACTGATGCGTGTCGGAGCGGTGGGCAGCTGGCATAGGCCAGGGGCAGGCAGTGTCTCCCCATTCCTTCCCTCCCTTCCTCCCAGAGGTAGCTCAGAGCAGCCTTCAACCCCTGCATCTCCAGATCCCTTGACCTATGCCTCCTGTGTTCAGCTGGTGACCTTGGAGTTTCGCATGGATTCTACCTCCCATACCCTCTCCTGTAGCAGTTCTTGGATCAGGGGAGGGGTCGGACCCTTGTCTGATTTTGGTCTTCTTCCTGTCCCGCACCAAGCCCACTCACCTTTGCATCTTCCATGTATGTGCTTGGAAGCAAGTCCATCCACAGGGAACCTATTAGCCAAATGGATCCAGGTAATGAACATTGAAGTAGAGATCCAGGATCCATAATAAACCTGCTCTGAAACCTGTCCCAAAGTCTGAAACAGAAACAGAAACAATAATAGCTTTCTGGACTGTGAAGTGACATGTGTCTCTACTTCCAATCTTGAAGGCATAGGTGCTGAGCCTGGACAGAAAAGGACCATGGCTCCCGTGGGCTGGGATCCACAGTAAGAACTCAGTGAAATCTGAATTCGAGGCATAGAATGAATAATTATTGTAGAGTGAATCCTCCCAAGTAGGGCTTATGCACATTGCAGAGGAAAAGCTTTTTCAAAGAGGTTCCTGAAAGAAAAATCTTTTTAAAAAATTTATTTTAATTCCAGTAGAGCTAACATACAGTGTTACATTCGTTTCAGGTGTACAAGAGAGTGATTCAGTAATTCTATATATTACTCAGTGGTCATCCAGAAAAGTGTCCTCTTAATCCGCTTCATCTATTTCACTCATCCCTCTATCCACCTCCTCCTCTCTGGTAACCATCCGTTTGTTCTCTATTGTTAAGAGTTTGTATTTTGCCAGGCCCATACTCAGGCAACCCTGTTTGGGTAGAGTTTCCGTGTCCCCTGCGAGGGGGGATGGGGGTGGGCACGCTGTGAGCCGGTATTTCCAGGCTTTTGTTCCCTGGCGGCTTTCTCTGGCGGTCTGCTGTGCCTCTTCTGAGAGTCAGAGCAGCAGAGGCTGAATTGTCACAGAACAGAGGGATTGCGGCCCATTCTCCACCGATGTTCTGGCCACTTTAACTCCGTTACTGTTGGTGCTGCTCAACCCTGTAGCGTCCCGGGATGTGCGCCCCACACCCGGCGTCCCTGCCCTCACTTCCAGGGCAGGCGCATCTCTGTCCTTTGTGTTTCTAATGCCGCCAGCCGCCAGCCGCCCCCGCGCGCTCCCGGATCTCCCAGTCTCAGTCTGGATCCCGTGAGCACACCAGGATTCCGGAGTTCCGTGAGAAGCCTGGTGGCGCGCGCACCCGGTTCAGGGTCTCAGTCTGCTGTTTCGTGGGTGCCGACTGCGAGTCCGCCCGCTCCCCCGTGCAGGTGGCCCGCCAACCGCCAGCCGCCCTGCGCGCGCTCCAGAAGCTCCTGGTCTCAGTCTGGATCCCGTGAGCACACCGGGATTCAGGAATTCCGTGAGAAGCCTGGTGGCGCGCGCACCCGGTTCAGGGTCTCAGTCTGCTGTTTCGCGGGTGCCGACCGCGAGTCCGCCCGCTCCCCCGTGCAGGTGGCCTGCCAGCTGCCAGCTGCCCCGCATGCGCTCCGGGAGCTCCCGGTCTCAGTCTGGATCCCGTGAGCACACGGGATTCCTGGGTTCCGCGAGATGCCTGGTGGCGCGCGCTCCCGGCTCACCGGTCTCAGTCCGCTCTCTTGCGGGTGCCCTCTGTGAGTGCGCCCGCTCCCCCCGTGCAGGTGGCTGCCGCTTCCCGGCGCCCGAACGCGGCGGCTCCCTCCCCCTTCCGTTTATCTTCCGATATCTGTGCCCGGTTTCACGGCTCCCCGCTTAGTACCTCAATACTCAGCGCTGGAGATGTTCATGTGTAGAGATCCAGATGTATCTTCCTGAGTCTCAGGCTGATTCCGTGGTTGTTTAGGCTGGTCTGGTACCTATCCAGCTCGACTCAGGGGACCTGTGAAAAAGGGGTCCCCTACTCCTCCGCCATCTTAACTCCTCCCTTGTACCTGAAATAGTATTTAAAAACACTCAGCTCAGCCTCTTCTACAAAGTGAGCCAATGCTTATAAACATGGCTAAAATATTCCCTTACCGACGATGACTTCCCAGCCATCGTAGTGTTTAACTGGTATGACTGTGACTTACATTAGTCAACATTTGCAGAGAAAGAACTTAGTGCATCCAGGGGGCACTTCATGTTGAAATTAGTTTGTGACAATGAGCTACTGTGTTTTATACTGCAGTCCAAGGGAATGGTGCCAGACATCTCTAAGGTGTCTAGCAGTTCTACAATTCTGATTTTAAGTGGTCTGTGTGCTTCAGAGATTTGGGCAGGAGAAGGGCAGGAGTCCAGAGACTGTGAACACTTCTGTTACCTGTGCTGACCATGGAGCAGGTAGCCTTCTGTGGGCATCATTTTGATTTCTTGGTACTCTTGTGAAAGGTGCTTTTGTCTCAAATTCCTCCATTTAGGAGCAATTATAATGATAAAAGTAATGTTTATCTTATATCATCTGTGGGCCCTGATCCTGGGCTCCCAGGGAAGCTATCCTTTAACATTTTACCCGGCTCAAAATGACTGGGCAAAACCTCAAAGCATGGGCCCTATTTCTGCCCCAAGCACATGTTGTACATCTGTTTCGAGAAGAAAACAATAACCAAAAATGCCAACATGAAGATAAGAAAAAATAAAGAACCTCTTTGGCTCCCATAAGATTAAAGTCATACTGACATGTACATACTGAAAATGCATGAAATCATTGCATGTCCTAAAGCCCAAGCCTTGGAGGGTCTGAGAGCCACTGACCTTGCCCAGAACCAGGCACACCCCAGCAGGGAGGGCTGGTGCAGAAAGGGAAGGGGCAGGACGCTGAGGGTGGTCTGCAGCTAGAGGGGTCCCTGGAAGGGGCCAGGTGTGTGGGGGGAGCCCGGCCCACGACCCCACCCATGCCTGTGCTGGGTGTTGAGTAGAGGAGGCGCCTCTTGGACCCCCTGCACTTTCAGGGTTCCAGGGGCTTGAGGGCGGGTTGCCCGGCATCCAAGGGGCTAGGGCACCACCCTCCCCGACCAATCACCGCTTGGGGGTGGAGCTACGTCTCTGTGGGCGGTCCCAGAGTTGCAGCGGGTTGCAGACCTGGGGCAGAAGAAGGGGCACTGGGAGAGAGAGAGTTGCCCTGCGGAGGTCCGGGCTGGTGAGTGAGCAGCATGCCCCGGGGTGGGGGTCGGGGGGTAGGGTGCGCCCCAGGTGGGAGGCAGGGTTCTGGAAGGGCACGTGGAGAGGGTTCATTGTGGGGACTCAGGTGAGTTTTCTTTTTCCCTTTAAAGTCTCTTCCGCCCCATGTCCTCAACTGGCCTTATTCCCCATACCCGTGAACTCCAGGGCGCCCACTCACCTGAGCTTTTGTGGGATGGGTTGCAGAATTTCAGGGTTTCCCCTGTTCCCCGGGAAGAGTGCGGGTAAGGACCTCACAGAATCCCCACCTTCAGTGGGGTGTCCCCCGGTTCTCTGACACAGTGCAGGTGATGCATCTTGAGCAGTACCCCGAGTTCAGCAGGGTGTGCCCTGGTCCCCCAGGCACAGGTGTGGCAGTAGCAAGCCCCAGAGCCGTCCCCCAACTTCAGCATTATGCCCCGTGTGCCCCCGAGTTAGTGGTAATTGGCTGTTAGAATCATGCAGGAAAATCCTCCAGGTGGGGGCCTGGAGGCGGGCGTAAACCAGACCCCACTCTAGTTGCATTGGGAATAGACGAATTGAGGGTTTCTTTAGAAGAGTAAGTCTGCTTTCCAGAAAAGGCAAGGTCATTGGTCTATTGAGAATGAAGATAATTAGTGCTAAACAACAAGTATGTGTTGCCCCTTCGTCCAGAAACCGAAGCAGGTGTGCAGGCTTTAGGTCAGAGGTGCCTTCTTCTCCCCAGCTGACAGCACTTCTCTGCTCTGGCTCCCTGAGACTCGAGGTTTTGAACGTCAGCATCTGAGTCAGGGAGGCAGCTTGTCACAGGACGCCAGTGTTCAGAGAAAACACAGCTATTTTGGCATAATGTCCTATCTATGTCAGGACTGGAGGTAAAACCTCTCATTATCCCAAAACCTCCTGGGCTTTTCTCTTTTCTCTAGTTGAGCCACAAAGTAAAATTGAAGTAGCTGTCAGCATTCTGGGTTTGGTGCAAGAATTACTTAGTTTCCCTGCAGGTAGAACTTTGCAGGGGATCACAATTTCTCTGTCCATTTATTGCTTACAAATGTATTTTGACTATCTGTTTCCTAGGAACCCTCTTTTATTAGAAAGGGAAGGTGAGATTCACTCTGTGCCTGTTTGTAACATCTAATTTGTTCCTTCATCTAACAATGTTTATTCAATTGGGCCTAAGATATGGTTGAGTGGCCAGCATCTAGAGTTAGATGGCTTTTTTTCATCTGATACAGACTTGGATGATGTCATTTGACAAAGGTGATGTTTCATCATTGATTAGTTTATTCATCAGAAGAGTTAAAATTAGGGTGGAGGGAAAATTCAAAATTATCCAAATGGGCCTGTTCCTGTTTAAAAGTTGAGCTTGACTTTCTAGTTTTACTATTATCTCGATATTTTGAGGTGCCATATTCTGTCTGTAGTTTCTTTGGTGGTGGAGTCAGAAGGAGAGTCTGGGAATTCTTTTGGATAGTGGCATGCTGGTGGCTTCAAGGGGCTTGGCGTCAGGAGCCTTGGGGTGAATTCTGCAACTGCTTGCCTGACCCTGGGTGCATCTCGCAGAGGTTTTGTTTCCTCTTATGAAATTGCCAGCAGATAATGTTCTGCTTAAAGGGGAACCCTCCCATCCTGTTGGTGGGAATGCAGAGTGGTGCAGACAGTCTGGGAAACAGTGTGGGGGTTCCTCAAAAAGTTAAACATTGAACAACCACATGATCCAGCAATTGCTCTCCTAGGTGCTTACCCAAAAGATACAAAAATGCACATTCGAAGGGGGTACATGCACCATGATGTTTATAGCAACAATGTCCACAGTAGCCAAACTATGGAGAGAATCCCAAAGTCCATGCACTGATGAATGGATAAAGCAGATGTGGGATACGTATATATATGTATATATATGGGAATATGACCCAGCTTCAAAAAGAATGAAATCTTACCATTTGCAAGGATGTGGATGGATCTAGAGTGTATTAAGCTAAGCAAAATTAGTGAGGAAAGACAAATATCCTATGCTCTCACGCTTGTGGAATTTCAGAAAGAAAACAGATGAACAGAGTTGAGGGGTGATGAGAAAGGCAAACAAGGAAATAGACTCAACCTTGGAGAACAAACTGAGTGTTGCTGCAGGACAGGGGCGTGGGGGGAAGAGTTAAATGGGTGAGGGGTATTAAGGAGGGCGCTTGTGATGAGCACTGGGTACTGTATGCAGGTGAGGAATCACTAAATCCTACCCCTGAAGCGAATATTCCATGGCATGTGAACTAACTGGAATTTAAGTAAAAGAAGAAAGGAAAAAGTGTTCTGCTTCATGAAGAGTGAGGTAAAATTGTAGTGATTTGGGCTGTACTGTTCTATAGATGATAGTTGTAAAACACCCTGTTGTAAGATACACTAGTTTCTTATCACATAAGGAGTCCTCAGAAAGCTGCAATGAAAGATTCAGATCTCAGAGCATGTTCATGTTCCACTGATATGTTACAGTTTGCACAGGTAGGACAGAAGGAGAGAAAGGCAACAGAAGGGGAAAGTAGGTGTGAACCTTTCATTAGTTAGCATTATAGCTTTCTCATGAAAGCCTTGCGCCAGTGTGATTTTGCAAGAAGAGGGGGAATCCGGGAGGTTTGCAGGAGACGGGGGAGTTCCAGGTCTGGGTAAAGCTGACAGGGGTCCCAGAGGAGAGCTGAATGCATTCTGCAGCAGGGTGTGGGCAGGGTGGGCTCCAGGGGTGGCTGTGGGTCTCCTGTGTGAGAGTTGTGACAGGTGAGGGCTGTGTGCAAGTTCCTGGCTGAGGACAAGTGAGGCACAGGTGGAGAGCTGGCAGAAAACCTTTTTCTGGGCCACCAGCCTCACCCAACACACACAGCCTCACCTTCTGTCCCTGTCACTCCAATTCAGACTTCTCAGAAGGCGAGTGAGAACACATCAAGAGCATTCTAAACAGAAGGGAAAGCATGTGCAAAGGCTCTGGGGCAGGAGAATTCCAGATATGTCCAGGAGCAGCAAGAAGGCCCTGTGGCCACAGGGGACAGCTTAGGACATGACCTCAGGGAGGTGACAGAGGGCGACAGAAAGCCATTCCAGGGCTCTAACCCCATGAGACCCTGTTTCACTAGGCCATCGTGGCTACAGCATTGAGAACAGATGACAGAGGGTTGAAGATGGCAAGGCAGGTCAATGACGAAGCTTTTCCAGGAACTCAGGCACTGTGGACCAGACAGGTGGCCTTGGATGGAGTGGTTAGACCTATTCTGGGTCCATTTTGAAGATGGAGCTCACAGGATTTGCTGATGAGTTAGCTATTAGGAGCAGGAGAACGGAGGAATTGGGGTAACTCCCAGCTGTTGTGGGTTGTCCTGATCGAGGGGAAGGAGAGGGTTTCTGGGGTAAGGAGGTAGTCCGTGTTCCGCATGCTGAGGAAGGTGCCTTTCCCGGTGGATCTGCTGAGGTTTGTGTCTGGGAGAACCTTTCACATCTCCTCCCTCAGCAATGCTCAAGTACAAGTATCCCCCAGCTTTTAAACGTTCACAGTAAGACGCTTGGCTTTCTTGAAAGAACTACGTTATTACCCAGCTTCAGTGAGAGGAAGAGACCTAAAGAGGATTTCCCTCTTATGAAAAAAGGTGAACGGTGAGAATCGCGTTCAGCATCTGTTTTGGGGAGAAGCACGACAGAGGCGGCGTGCACCCCAACCAGCTCCTTCCGCTGGGAACCGCTCTCCGCATCCAGCCACCAGCACTTTGAATTGTGTCTGTGAGCCTCTGCTGTGCTTTATCTTCATTTATGCTGGGCCTCCGTTAGAAACTTGTGTCCTGAGGCCTAAGAAAAGCCAAAGAGAAGGAATCTTGGAGTCTGAGCACACTGTCCAATTTTTCCGTGTAGATGAATGGTCATTCCTTCTTTACACCATTTCTGCTGTGCAAGGTTTCTCAGAAGCCCTGTACTTTCAAAGAGCAGGGAAACCTATACCCCATGCTGCGGGGTTAGTTTTAGTCTCCATGCTGGACAGAACATTTCATGACTGTCGGATTTTCTCACTCAAACATTGAGACTTGGACCACCTTCACCCGTTTCTACCACCCCATCCCCGAAGCTGGCACCTACCAATCTGCTCTCAGTATCTATGTGTTCAGTATTTGTTTATTCCACGTGGAATGTACATGAGAGCATCTGGTATTTGTCTTTCTGTGTCTGAGTTACTTGGCATAAGGCCCCCAAGGTCTGTGTTTCCATGTCTGGTTATTGTGAATAATGCTGCAGTGAACGTGGGAGTGCATCTGTCTTTTTGAGGCAGTATTTTTGTGTTCTCCAAATCAATACTCAGTAGAGCCATTACTGGGTCATGTGGTAGTTGTATTTATTTTTTCAGGAACCTCCATACCGTTTGTCACAGTGGCTGCACCAATTTCCATTCCCACCAACAGCGCACAGTGTCTCCTCGTCTGCACACCCTTGACCCCACCTGGTGTCTGTCTCTGGGACAATTGCTGTTCCAACAGTTGTGAGGGGATAGCCGATTGTGGGTTTGACTGATGTTTCCCTGACGATGATTAGTGATGTCGAACAACTTTTTCTGTCTGTTGGCACCTGTGTGCCATCTTTGGACAGTATCTATTCACATATTCACCCCATTTTTTATACAGTTTTTTTTTTGTTTTGATTTGTATGAGTGTTGTGTGCATTTTGGATATTAGCCTCTTCTCACACATATGATTCGCAGATATTTTTTTCTTATTGGGTCAGTGGCCTTTTAAGTTTTTGATGGTTTCTTTTGCCGTGTGGAAGATTTCAGTTTGATGTTGTTCCACTTGTTTATTTTTGCTTTTGTTGCCTTTGCATTTGGTGTCCGATCTGAAGACTCTTTGCCAAAACCAATGTCGAGAGACTTAGTACCTGTGTCTTCTTGGAGGTTTATGGATTCGGGTCTTATGTTCAAATCATTCATCCATTAAAAATTTTGTGTGTGGTGTAAGAAAGTGACCCAGTTATATTCTTCTGCATTTAGTGTCCAGTTGGCCTGTTACCGCTCACCGAAGAGACAGTCCTTCCCTCATGGCATATCTTCTGCTGCTGTGTCGTAAGTTAGGGTCATCTACGTGTGGGTAAGTTTCTGAGCTTTCTGTTCTGTTCCACTGACCTGGTGTCTGTGTTTCTGCCAGTACCATCCTGTTTTGATGACAACAGCTTTGTAATCTAGCTTGAAATCCAGGAGTGTGTTGACTGCACCTTTCTTTCTCCAGGTTGCTTTGGGTATTTGGGGTCTTTTGTGATTCCATGCAAGTTTGAGGACTGTTTTCTATTTCCTCGAATAATGCCACTGGAATTCAGATGGGGATTTCATCACATCTGTCGATTGCTTTGGGTACGATGGACATGTTCACATAATTAACTCTTCCAGTTAAGGAGCATGGCGTATGCTTCCATTTGTTTGTGTTGCCTTCCAAATCTTTGACCCATACATTCTGCCCCCCCTCGACACACATGTTTTTCATTTCTTTTCTGCCATGTGTTGAGTGTAGTATGTCTTTCTCATTGTTGGTTACTTTTATTCCTAGATTTTTTTTTTTTTGATGCAATTGTAAATGGCATTGCTTTTTTAATTTCTCTTTGCGAAAGTGTGTCATCAGTATACAGAAATGCAAGAAGTTGGGTCATCTGGGTGGCTCCATAGGTGAAGCGTCTGCCTTCTGCTCAGGTCAGGGTTCTGGGATCGAGCCCCGTGTTGGGCTCCCCGCTTAGCGAGGGTCTGCTTCTCCGTCTTTCTGACACTCCCCCGGCTCGTGCTTTTTCTCTTCCTGTCAAATAAATAAATAAAATCTGAAAAAAAATAAAGACAACAGGTCTCTGTATATTGACTTTATATCCTGCAGCTTTCTTGAATTTGTTTATTCTAACAGGTTTTTTTTTTTTTTTTTTTTTTTTTGGTGGAATCCTTTGGGATTTCATGTCATTTGCAAATAGTGAGTTTTCCTGTATGGATTTCATATCTTTCTCTTTTTTTAAAATTATGTTAGTCACCCTACAGTACTTCATTTGTTTTTGATGTAGTGTTCCAGGATTCATTGTTTGCATATAACACCTAGTGCTCATTATGACACGTGCCCTCCTTAATACCCATCACCAGGATAACCCATTCCCCTACCCCTCCCTTTCTGCAACCTTCAGTTTGTTTCCCAGTGTCAATAGTCTCTCATGGTTCATCTCCCCCTCTCATTCCCCACCTTCACTTTTCCCTTCCTTCTCCTAATGTCCTCCATGCTATTCCTTCCATTCCACATAGGAGTGAAACGATATGATAATTGTCTTTCTCTGCTTGACTTAATTTCACTTAGCATAATCCCCTCCTGGTCCATCCACGTTGGTGCAAATGGCGGGTATTCATCCTTTCTGATGACTGAGTAATATTCCATTGTATAGATGAACCACATCTTCTTTGTCCATTCATCTGCTGAAGGACATCTTGGCTCCTTCCACAGTTTGGCTATTAGGGACATTGCTGCTATGAACATTGGGATACAGGTGCCCCTTCTTTTCATTACTCTGTGTCTATGGGGTAAATACCCAGTAGTGCAATTGGTGGGTCGGAGGATAGCTCTGTGTTCAACGTCTTGAGGAATCTCCATATTGTTTTCAAAAGTGGCTGTACCAGCTTGAATTCTCACGAGTAGTGTTAGAGGGCTCCCCTTTCTCCACATCCTCTCTGACTTTTTTTTATTTCCTGTCTTGTTAATTTCTTCTCAAGATTTTATTTATTTATTCCACAGAGATAGAGACAGCCAGCGAGAGAGGGAACACAAGCAGGGGGAGTGGGAGAGGAAGAAGCAGGCTCATAGCGGAGGAGCCTGATGTGGGGCTCCATCCCATAATGCCGGGATCACGCCCTGAGCCGGAGGCAGACGCTTAACCGCTGTGCCACCCAGGTGCCCCCGGCCTTGTTAATTTTAACCATTCTAACTGGTGTAAGGTGGTATCTCATTGTAGTTTTGATTTGTATTTGCCTGATGGCAAGTGATGTGGAGCATTTTTTCATGTGTCTGTTGGCCATTTGTATGTCTTCTCTGGACAAGTATCTCTTTGTGTCTTCTGCCCATTTTTTGGGTGTCGAGTTTGAGGAGTTCTTTATAGATCTTGGATACCAGCCCTTTATCTGTAATATCATTTGCAGATATCTTCTTCGATTCCATAGGTTGCCCTTTTGTTTTGTTGATCGTTTGCTTTGCCGTGCAGAAACTTTTTATCTTGATGAAGTGCCAATAGTTCATTTTTGCTTTTATTTCCTTTGCCTTTAGAGACGTGGCTTGCAAGAAGTTGTTGTGTCCAAGGTGGAAGAGTTCTTTTGATTTTGATATGAGACAGGAATCCATTATCTTTCTTTCCTGATTGCATTCGAGTCCTCTGTCTTTCTTGGTGAGTCTAGCTAAGTTTGTCAGTTTTGTTTATCTTTCCAAAAAAGGCAGCTCTCATTTTCATTGTGTGTGTGTGTGTTTTTTTTTTTTTTTGTCTTTTTAGTCTCTGTTGGATTTATTTATGCATTCCTTTTTGTTATTTCCTTATTTCTACTAATTTGGGGCTTTGTTTGCTGTTTTTTTTTCTACTTCTTTACCACAGAAATCAGGTTGTTTATTGGAGAGCATTCTCATGGATTGATGAAGACTTGAATTTCTATGAACGTCCCCCCCGTAGAGCTACTTTTGCTGCATCCCATAAGTTTTTGTAGGTTGTCTTTTTCATCAGTGTCAAGGTACTTCTAAATTTTTTTTGATTTCTTCTTTGACTGTTGGTTGTTCAGTAGCATGTTGTTAAATCTCCACATATTTTTTTAAGATTATTTAAGTATCTGGCAGAGAGTGAGACAGCGAGAGAGGGAACGCAAGCAGGGGGGTGGGAGAGGGAG
>NW_026623046.1:0-12671 GCF_023065955.2 Ursus arctos
CCCCGAACCGGAAGTGGCCCCTGGGGGGGTCACGTGACCCCCGCCGGACCGGAAGTGCCCCGCCGGCCGCCATCTTGGATCACGGGGGCGGCCATCTTGGCGCGGGGACGGTTCCCGAGCCGATTCGGGGCCTAACGAGCCCGTTCGTGGGCCCCTGCGGCGCCCCCGCCGGACCCCAGGGCGGCGGGGGGGGTCACGTGACCCCCCCGAACCGGAAGTGGCCCCTGGGGGGGTCACGTGACCCCCGCCGGACCGGAAGTGCCCCGCCGGCCGCCATCTTGGATCCAGGAGGCGGCCATCTTGGCGCGGGGGCGGTTCCCGAGCCGATTCGGGGCCTAACGAGCCCGTTCGGGGGCCCCTTCGGCGCCCCCGCCGGTCCCCAGGGCGGCGGGGGGGGTCACGTGACCCCCCCGAACCGGAAGTGGCCCCTGGGGGGGTCTCGTGACCCCCGCCGGACCGGAAGTGCCCCGCCGGCCGCCATCTTGGATCCCGGGGGCGGCCATCTTGGCGCGGGGGCGGTTCCCGAGCCGATTCGGGGCCTAACGAGCCCGTTCGGGGGCCCCTGCGGCGCCCCCGCCGGTCCCCAGGGCGGCGGGGGGGGTCACGTGACCCCCCCGAACCGGAAGTGGCCCCTGGGGGGGTCACGTGACCCCCGCCGGACCGGAAGTGCCCCGCCGGCCGCCATCTTGGATCCCGGGGGCGGCCATCTTGGCGCGGGGGCGGTTCCCGAGCCGATTCGGGGCCTAACGAGCCCGTTCGGGGGCCCCTGCGGCGCCCCCGCCGGTCCCCAGGGCGGCGGGGGGGGTCACGTGACCCCCCCGAACCGGAAGTGGCCCCTGGGGGGGTCACGTGACCCCCGCCGGACCGGAAGTGCCCCGCCGGCCGCCATCTTGGATCCCGGGGGCGGCCATCTTGGCGCGGGGGGCGGTTCCCGAGCCGATTCGGGGCCTAACGAGCCCGTTCGGGGGCCCCTGCGGCGCCCCCGCCGGTCCCCAGGGCGGCGGGGGGGGTCACGTGACCCCCCCGAACCGGAAGTGGCCCCTGGGGGGGTCACGTGACCCCCGCCGGACCGGAAGTGCCCCGCCGGCCGCCATCTTGGATCCCGGGGGCGGCCATCTTGGCGCGGGGGGCGGTTCCCGAGCCGATCCGGGGCCTAACGAGCCCGTTCGGGGGCCCCTGCGGCGCCCCCGCCGGTCCCCAGGGCGGCGGGGGGGGTCACGTGACCCCCCCGAACCGGAAGTGGCCCCTGGGGGGGTCACGTGACCCCCGCCGGACCGGAAGTGCCCCGCCGGCCGCCATCTTGGATCCCGGGGGCGGCCATCTTGGCGCGGGGGCGGTTCCCGAGCCGATTCGGGGCCTAACGAGCCCGTTCGGGGGCCCCTGCGGCGCCCCCGCCGGTCCCCAGGGCGGCGGGGGGGGTCACGTGACCCCCCCGAACCGGAAGTGGCCCCTGGGGGGGTCACGTGACCCCCGCCGGACCGGAAGTGCCCCGCCGGCCGCCATCTTGGATCCCGGGGGCGGCCATCTTGGCGCGGGGGCGGTTCCCGAGCCGATTCGGGGCCTAACGAGCCCGTTCGGGGGCCCCTGCGGCGCCCCCGCCGGTCCCCAGGGCGGCGGGGGGGGTCACGTGACCCCCCCGAACCGGAAGTGGCCCCTGGGGGGGTCACGTGACCCCCGCCGGACCGGAAGTGCCCCGCCGGCCGCCATCTTGGATCCCGGGGGCGGCCATCTTGGCGCGGGGGGCGGTTCCCGAGCCGATTCGGGGCCTAACGAGCCCGTTCGGGGGCCCCTGCGGCGCCCCCGCCGGTCCCCAGGGCGGCGGGGGGGGTCACGTGACCCCCCCCGAACCGGAAGTGGCCCCTGGGGGGGTCACGTGACCCCCGCCGGACCGGAAGTGCCCCGCCGGCCGCCATCTTGGATCCCGGGGGCGGCCATCTTGGCGCGGGGGCGGTTCCCGAGCCGATTCGGGGCCTAACGAGCCCGTTCGGGGGCCCCTGCGGCGCCCCCGCCGGTCCCCAGGGCGGCGGGGGGGGTCACGTGACCCCCCCGAACCGGAAGTGGCCCCTGGGGGGGTCACGTGACCCCCGCCGGACCGGAAGTGCCCCGCCGGCCGCCATCTTGGATCCCGGGGGCGGCCATCTTGGCGCGGGGGCGGTTCCCGAGCCGATTCGGGGCCTAACGAGCCCGTTCGGGGGCCCCTGCGGCGCCCCCGCCGGTCCCCAGGGCGGCGGGGGGGGTCACGTGACCCCCCCCGAACCGGAAGTGGCCCCTGGGGGGGTCACGTGACCCCCGCCGGACCGGAAGTGCCCCGCCGGCCGCCATCTTGGATCCCGGGGGCGGCCATCTTGGCGCGGGGGCGGTTCCCGAGCCGATTCGGGGCCTAACGAGCCCGTTCGGGAGGCCCTGGGGCGCCCCCGCCGGTCCCCAGGGCGGCGGGGGGGTCACGTGACCTCCCCCCGAACCGGAAGTGGCTCCTGGGAGGGTCACGTGACCCCCGCCGGACCGGAAGTGCCCCGCCGGCCGCCATCTTGGATCCCGGGGGCGGCCATCTTGGCGCGGGGGCGGTTCCCGAGCCGATTCGGGGCCTAACGAGCCCGTTCCGGAGGCCCTGGGGCGCCCCCGCCGGTCCCCAGGGCGGCGGGGGGGTCACGTGACCTCCCCCCGAACCGGAAGTGGCCCCTGAGGGGGTCACGTGACCCCCGCCGGACCGGAAGTGCCCCGCCGGCCGCCATCTTGGATCCCGGGGGCGGCCATCTTGGCGCGGGGGCGGTTCCCGAGCCGATTCGGGGCCTAACGAGCCCGTTCGGGGTGCCCCCACGGCTTCCGTGACCCCCGCTAGATGCATAATTGTCCAATAATGAGATCAGCCTGCTTAGGAGAATGTGAAGAAAGAGATCTAGTCAGTTCTGCATTAGCGAGTAAGTTGATTCAGGTTTCCAGAGAATTGTTGCAAATTTTAATCCCCTGTAATTTATACTCTATATTACTGAGAAACGTGCTACCTGTGTCAGGTCACGTGTTGCCACATTGCGGATTCTTTTTTCCACATTCGTTTGGAATCAACCTCCGCATTTACTGGCAGATATTCCATAGATGATGTTGAAGAGAGTCCTTTCAGCTAGTTGTGTCAGTTATTTGAAATACACTTCCACTTATATACCTACCTTCAAAGGGGTAGAAATTATCTGCCCTGACCTAGGAGATCAATACATGGCTTAAATGTTTCATGGATATCTAGCTGAATTTTCCATTTTATTTTTGGGATCCAGAGAATCACTTTCTGCAGGTGAGAATAGCACAAGCCTAACCTGTTCCTATACGTACAGAAGTGCACATGTGCATGCATAATACTAACATAGAACCTTAATTGAAGAGAGGTGAGGCTGGGGGGGGGGGCTGGTGGCTCCATTGGTTAAGGGGCTGACTCCTGATTTTGGCTCAGGTCATGATCTCAGGTCATGGGATCACCCCATCTAGGGCTCTGTGCTCAGCGGGGAGTCTGCTGGAGATTTCTGTCTCTGTCTCCCTCTGCCCCTCCTCTTTCTCTCTCTCCCTTAAATAAATAAATCTTAAAAATAAAAAAGAAAAGGAATAAAGCCAAAGTGTGCATGTGCATGAATGTGTGTTTGTGTGTGTGTGTGTGTGTGTGTGTGTGTGTGTGTCTTCTAGGGCTTTCCTAATGTAGAATCCTCCTATCTTCCACACTTGAGAGATATTTCTTAAATACCCAGCAATTCCCTGTAATAAGGGCCAACATGTTTTGTGTGCCTACTGTGTACCAGGCCAATGCTGAACGAGTTACAAGGATTACCTCATTTAAGAAAGTCATCTTGTGAGGTTGGTACAGTTCTTATTCCCAGATGTCAGATGAAAAGGCTCAAGCCTAGAGCTAGAACTTGCTTTCCAGAGTGACACTACTAACAAGTGCTGGAAGTGGAATGGCGATGCGGGCAGGAGGCTTCCAAAGCATACACTGCTGATCTGTTACCACATCCTGGGTCCCTGCAGCCTCTCAACGTGTGGAATTCAATAAATGATAAAGACGATGCTGAATCACAGGAATCCTTTCACCCTTAACTTTTGGTGGAAAATTCCAAGACATGAAGACTAGCTAGCAAACAAGTTCTCAGCATCAGAAAGAGGAAACAGAGGAAAAGGGCAAAAATAAATGTACAGTTTCGTTCACAGTTGTGATTTTAAGGGAAAAATAATGAAAGAAAATTCAGCATGTAATCTTACGTGTGATATTAGAAAGTAAAGATGACTGGCATTACTAACTAGAAAGTCATGTCATTAGTCAGAAGGACTTACCCTATTCTATTGTCTTTACCTTGTTAAAGGGTGGAAAAGGTCCCTAATAGAATAAACAGATTATACTACAAAAAGCAAACATACAAGGATGGCTGAAAATAAAATGACTAATTTTCATCTCTCAAAAAAAAAACCCACAAAACAGAACAAATATATAACCCTGCCCCCAATGTTCATTCGCCAGAGCACTCTCTTCTTTGTGAAGATTGTGTCTCCCAGGCAGCTGTCCTGACTTGGGTTTGAATAAAACTCTCTTTCTTTCTCTCTAAGATGTTTTAAAAGGTTCATTCATTTAGTGTCGACAATAACACTATGTTTTCTTTTTAAGTGAAAAATAAATGTTCCTGGTTCACAACTGCGACAGCACTGGAGGATGGCTGTTCCTTCTGGCCCCTTCCCTGTAGAACCAAGCATGTGTATATAGATTCCAGCACAAATGGGCTCATCCTAGAAGGATGCTTTGAAGGTCTGAGAAGCACTATCCACTCCATGGGTGAGACAAGAAGGCAAAGCTATTCCCACTTGGAACATTCCTTCTGGGGCTTAAAATTGCCTTGGAAATGCATGAAAGCATTGCGTTTCCTAAAACCCAAGGCTGGAACAGTCTGAGAGCAGCTGACCTTGCCAGGAACCAGGCACACCCCTGCAAGGAGGGTTGGTGCAGAAGGGAAGGGACAGGGCTCTGAGGGTGGTCTGCAGCTAGAGGGGTCCGTGGAAGGGGCCGTGGTGTGTGTGTGTGTGTGTGTGTGTGTGTGTGTGTGTGTTTGGGGCCCTGCCCACGATCCCACTCACGCCTGCGCAGGGCACTGTACCAAGGAGGTGCCTCCTTGACCCCCTGCGCTCCCAGAGTTGTGAGTCAGTGGGGCGGGTTGCCCGGCATTCAAGGGGCTGGAAGCACCACACTCCCCAACCAACCGTGTGGGGGAGGAGCTACGTCTCTATGGGCGGACCCAGAGCAGCCGAGGACGCAGACCGGGGAGCCAGAGAAGGGGAGCTCTGAGAGAGTCAACCTGTGGAGTTCCTGGCTGAGGGAGTGCGTGCTGTGTGTCGGGGTGGGGGTCTGGGAGTAGGGGGCACCCCGGGTGGGAGGTGAGGTTCTGGAAGGGCGTGTGGAGAGAGTTCCTCAGGGAGACTCAGGTGAGTTTTTTTTCCCTTGCAAGTCTCTTCTGCCCAGTCTCCGTCAACTGGCCTTATGCCCCAGACCCAGGAACTCCAGGGCGCCCGCTCAGCAGAGCTTTTGTGGGATGGGTTGCAGACATTCCAGGGTTTCCCGTGTTCCCCAGGAAGAGCGAGAGTAAGGACCGCACAGTCCCCAACTTCAGTGGGGTGCCCCCTGTCCCCTGACACAGTGCAGGTAACGGACCTTGAGCAGTACCCCGAGTTCAGCAGGGTGTTCCCTGTTCCCTCAGGCACAGGTGTGGTGGTAAGAAGCCCCAGAACCGTTTGGGGGCTTCAGTATTGTGTGCCCTGTCTCCCGGGGACCGTGGGAATGGGCTGTGAAGATAATTACTACTTAAAGAAACAAGTCTGTGTTTCCCCTTCTCCCAGAAACGGCAGCAGCTGTGCAGGCTTTAGGTCCGAGGAGCTGCCTTCTCCCCAGCTGACAGCACTTCTCTGGCTCCACGAGACCCAAGGTTTTAAACGTCTGCATCTGAGTCAGTGAGGCCTCTTGCCACAGGACGCCAGCATTCAGAGAAAGCTGCAGGTCCGTTTGGGGAAATGGCATCTCCACGTCAGGACTGGAGGTAAAACCTCTCATTAACCCACCATCTCCTGGGCTTTGCTCTTTGCTCTAGTTGAGCCATGAAGTAAAACTGAAGTAGTACTTGTCAGCGTTCTGGATTTGCTGAAAGAGGTACTTAGTTTCTGAGCAGGGAGAACGTTGCAGGGCATCCCATTTTCCCTGTTCCTTTATTGCTTATGAATGGATTTTGAACAGCTGTTTCCTAGAAACACTCTTTTATTAGAAAGGGAAGGTGAGATTTACTCTTTGTGTATTTTTAAGATATACTTTATTCCTCATCTCACAGTGTTTATTCTGTTGGGCCTAAGATGTGGTTGAGAAGCCACCATTTAGAGTTAGGTGGCTTTTTTGTCGTCAGATACAGATTTGGATGATGCCTTGTCATATATCAAAGGTGATGTTTCATCACTGATTCGTCTTTTCATCCAAAGAGTTACAATGAGGGTCGAGGGAAAATTCAACATTATTCAAAGCAGCCTTTTCCTGTTTAAAAGTTGAGCTTGACTATCTAGCTTTACTAGATGTATCATCTCGGTATTTTGAAGTGCCATATTCTCTCTGTCGTTTCTTTGGTGGTGGAGTCAGAAGGAGAGTCTCTGGGAATTCCTCTGGATAGAGGCATGCCGGTGGCTTCAGGGGGCTTGGTGTCGGGAGCCCTGGGCGGAGTTCTGGAACTGCTTGCCCGATGCTGGGTGAGTCAGGTTATCCCACAGAGTTTCTGTTTCCTCCTTATGAGATTGCTGGAAGGTGACATAAGTCAAGCAGAGAAAGGCAATGATCATACAGTTTCACTCATTTATGGAACATAAGAAATAGCAGGGAGATCAGTAGGAGAAGGAAGGGAAGAATGAATGAGGAGCTTCACAGAAGGGGGAATGAATCACAAAAGACTATGGACTCTGGGAAACAAACTGAGGGCTTCAGAGGGGGAGGGTGGTGGTTGATTGGGATAGGCCACTGATGGGTATTAAGGAGGGCACGTATTGCACGGAGCCCTGGGTGTTAGCCGTAAACAAGGAATCATGGAACACTCCATCAAAAACTAATGATGTGGTGTATGGTGACTCACATAACATAATTAAAAAATTAAAAAAAAAGAAATTGCTGGAGGGTCATCTCTATGGAAAGGCTTTTTACACAGAAACTGTTCTGCCTAAGGAAGAGTAACTAAACATGATGTGATTTGGGCTGTATTATTCTGTAAATAATTTTAAAACTCCCTGTCCTAGGGATACGATATGTTATTGCACGCAGAGGCCTGAGAAAGCTGCAATGAAAGCTTGAGATCTCAGAGCACATTCGTGTTCCATGGATACGTCACTGAACGGTTTGCACAGGTAGGCAGGTAAGTGGAGAGAAATATGACAGAAGGGGAGAGAAGGTGTGAACCATTCATTAGGTAGCCTTCTCCCCTTCTCAGGAAAGCCTTGGGCCAGTGTCATTTTGGAAGAAGAGGGGGAATCCTGGAGCTTTGCAGCAGACAGGGGAGTTCCAGGTCTGGGTAGAGGTGACAGGGATCCCAGAGGAGAGCTGAGTGCATTCTGCAGCAGGGTGTGGGCAGGGCAAGCTCCAGGGGTGGCTGTGAGTCTCCCGTGTGACCGTTGTGACAGGTGAGGGCTGCGAGCAGGTTCCTGGCCGAGGACAGGTGAGGCACAGGTGGAGAGCTGGCCGAGCCCCTTCTTCAGGGCCACCGGCCTCACCAAACACACACAGCCTCATCGTCTGTCCCTGTCACTCCAATTCAGACTGTCAGAGTCGCCAGGCCGAGATGTTTGGTGGTGCTTCTTTCCTTGCATGCGTGCGAAGTTTCAAACCTGAGGTGACGGACGTGATGGGTCCTCAGAACATCTGTTACTCTTTTATTTCCTGCTCTACTTCCGATCGGTGAAGTGAATCGGACCTGCTAGTGGAAGGAGCTATCTGTGCGTTTTTATTTCCTAGTTTAATTAAACAATGGGAAAAGAGTCTTCTGAAATAGTAAAGGAATCCTTTCTGGGTGTTCATGTTTTTCTCTTCTGCGAGCCACATTCCGATATTAGAAATTATTTGTTAAAGTGAAACAGCCTCAGAGCTGTCACAGGGTTTGGTGGCCTTTGTGAGAGGGAGAAAGGGAGAAGGAGTGTAGGTTCTTTAGGAGGTTGGGGAGTGCCACATTGTGCTCCCAAAGGAAATGGAGCCTCCAGTCAGCCTTCCCGGGGCAGGGGTGGCGGGGGGGGTGCTGCTTACCTGGAGGCCCATCCTGGGCTCTGGAAGCTTGACCTGGTGAGTCACTGGTGACTTGGGCTGGGGAATCGATGAAGAAAATAGAATGAATGCTGGGGGTTGCCTGTATCCTTTGGACTCAGACAACTCCATGTAGCAAAGGAACTCTTCACCCCTGAGGCGTGTCGGGATCCCTGAGGGTGTGGGGTTTGCTTCAGGGGCTGAGGTTCTGTCTTCATCCTTATCTGGACCGGAGCCATGTTGTCTGGCTATGGAGATCCAGACCCTTAGGTGACCATGTCATCATCATCATTATCATTATTAGTATTAGTATTTTAACAAAGCAATAGAGACATTGACTTTGAGATAAAAATACTGCAAGGAACAACACAAGGTCAAATATATACGTGATGATTGAACTTGTGGTGTCTCTCACTGGTGTGGGTCTTGTAGGGCTGCCCAAATGAGGAAGATCAAGGAATTCTATGTGGATAGAAGTGTGCTGTGCACAGGGAGTGTTTTATTCCATCAGTTGACCTCTCTCTGAAGGGAAAATAGCGTGGTGTCTGGAGCTTGGTTTCTGATCGGAAGGACTGGGAGGCCAGTGAATGGAAAGAGCGGTGTTCATGTTGACATGGTGCTCGGTGCCCAGTGAGCGAAGGTCGGAAGCTTGGACTCAGAAGCGTTGGTGTTCGGGGAGGATGTTGTCTGAGTTTGCAGCACATCGAGTCACTTGGCTGGTCTGCCTGATCGGGCCAGTTTCTGCCTTTCTAAGGGCAGCTTGAAAGTGCAACCCTAGGGCATTTGCAGAGTGGTCTGCATGGAACCCCTGTGTGGGCCAGTGTGGATACAACCCAGGGAATTCCAGAGCTACCGATGAGCACGTTTGTGAGGCTGGAGTTTGCTTCTCCGTGACAAGGATTGAGCCGGAGTGCAAAGAAGTCTCTGGGTCTTAGGACTCACCGAGCGGGTCCCAGGCTGGCAGGGTGGTCGGATCAGATGTCTGTTTCCCAGGACCTTGGCCAGAGGGAGATTTGGACCCTGGGACGCGTCTCTGCTCAGCTTTCTCGGGTGAGCACCTCCGGCAAGGGGAGGAAGCGTGTGTGCTCACCTGTCATCGAGGAAGGTGTCTGGTTTCAGGTTTCGTGTGCAGGTGGATTCCTCACGCGGCTCCCTTTCCTGATGGTGTTCGGGGTGCAGGAGGTGGGTGGACCCCTTGTCCCGGGCATCCGGGCTGTGCAGGAGCCCTGGGGCACCTTTTCCCCTAGGGATTTGGAGCACGACACAGGGCGGGGGTCGGTGGTGAAGCCATCGGTTGGTGCCTCAGTTTCTTCCCTGCCGAGATGGAGTGGAGACTCTAAGTGCTATGGAAATAGAAAGCAGGAGACGGGGCTGGGGGTGCTGAAGGGGAGGTGGGGGTGGTGTTCGCTATTCATATAGGGGCCAGGTGGTACTTCACTAGGAGGGTGATACTTGAGTCAAGATCTAAAGAAGGTGAGTGAGATCACATCGAGAGCATTGTAAACTGAAGGGAAAGCATGTGCAAAGGCCCCAGGCAGGAGTATACCAGGTGTGCGCAGGAGCAGCAAGAAGGCCCCGTGGCCACGGCAGACAGCTTAGGACATGACCTCAGGGAGGTGACAGAGTGTAACAGAAAGTCATTGCAGGCCCGTGACCCCATGGGACCCTGTCTCACTGGGCCATCCTGGCTTCAGGGTTGAGAACAGATGACAGAGGGTTGAAGATGGGCAAGGGAGGTCAATGATGACGCTTTTCCAGGAACTCAGGCAAGAGATGGGCTCCAGTGTGGACCAGACAGGTGGCCTCGGAAGGAGCGGTTAGTCCTATGGTGGGTACGTCTTGAAGACGGAGCTCACCGGATTTGCCGACGGCTTAGATATCGGGGATGGGAGAAAGGAGGACCTGGGGTAACTCCCAGCTGTTGCGGGCTGTCCCGAGCGAGGGAAGGAGAAGGTTTCTGGGGGTAGGAGGTAGTCCGTGTGCCGCATGCTGAGGAAGGTGCCTCTCCCGGTGGATCTGCTGAGGTTTGTGTCCGGGAGAACCTTTCACGTGTCCTCCCTCAGCAACGTTCAAGTACAAGTATCCCCCATTTTTTAAAAGTTCATGGGAAGACACTTGGCTTTTTGAAAAGATCTCCGTTATTACCTGGTTTCACTAATGGGAAGAAACCGGAAGAGGATTTTCCTCTTATGAAAAAAGTCGAACAGCGAGCATCTGTTTTGGGGAGGAGCACGACAGAGGCAGCGTGCAGCCTAACCACCGCTTCCTGGGAACCGCTGTCTGCGTCCAGCCACCGGCACTTTGAATTGTGTCTGTGAGCGTCTGCTGTGCTTTATCTCCATTTATTTTCAGCATCCGTTAGGAGTTGTGTCCCGAGGCCTAGGAAAAGCCAAAGAGAAGTCATTTTTGGAGTCTGAGCGTGCTCACTCATTTTTCCATATAAATTAATGGTCATTCCTTCTTTACACCATTTCTGCTGTGAAACGTTTCCTAGGAGCACTGTACTTTCAAAGAGCAGGGGAACCTGTACCCCATCCTGCCGGGTTAGCTTTAGTCACCACGCTGCACAGAACATTCCATGACTATCGGATTTTCTCACTCAGACACTGCATCTTTGACCACCTTCACCCGCCCCCCCCCCCGTTCCCCGCATCGGGCAGCCACCCATCTCTTCTCCCTGTCTGTGCATTCAGTATTTGTTTATTCCACGTGGAATGATCATGAGAGCATCTGGTATTTGTCTTTCTGTGTCTGAGTTACTTAGTAGAAGGCTCCCAAGGTCTATGTTTCTATGTGTGTTTATTGGGAATAATGCTGCAGTGACCATGGGAGTCCATCTGTCTTTTTGGGGTACTGTTTTTGTGCTCTCCAAATCAATACTCAGTAGAGCCATTACTGGGTCGTGTGGTAGTTGTATTTATTTTTCAGGAACCTCCATACCGTTTGTCACAGTGACCGCACCATTTCCATTCCCACCAACAGTGCACAGGTTCCCATTGTCTGCACACCCCCGACCACACCGGGTGTCTCTCTCTGGGACGATGCCGTTGCAACACGTGTGAGATGATAGCCGATTGTGGTTTTGACTTATGTCTCCTTGAGGATGATTAGTGATGTTGAAAAACTTTTTCTGTCTATATTGGCCACGTGTATACGATCACTGGAAGGAAATATGCACAAAATCTCCGCGAATTAAAAGATTTTCTTTATTCATTTGACAGAGATAGAGACAACGCGCGAGAGACACAACACAAGCAGGTGGAATGGGAGAGGAAGTAGCAGAGTTCCAGAAGAGGAGCCTGGGGGGCTCGATCCCAGAACGCCATCTTGATTCGATGCCTAACGGGGCCGTTCGGGGGCCCCTGGGGCGCCCCCGCCGGTCCCCAGGGCGGCGGGGGTGTCACGTGACGCCCCCCGAACCGGAAGTGGCCCCTGGGGGGTCACGTGACCCCCGCCGGACCGGAAGTGCCCCGCCGGCCGCCATCTTGGATCCCGGGGGCGGCCATCTTGGCGCGGGGGGCGGTTCCCGAGCCGATTCGGGGCCTAACGAGCCCGTTCGGGGGCCCCTGCGGCGCCCCCGCCGGTCCCCAGGGCGGCGGGGGGGGTCACGTGACCCCCCCGAACCGGAAGTGGCCCCTGGGGGGGTCACGTGACCCCCGCCGGACCGGAAGTGCCCCGCCGGCCGCCATCTTGGATCCCGGGGGCGGCCATCTTGGCGCGGGGGGCGGTTCCCGAGCCGATTCGGGGCCTAACGAGACCGTTCGGGGGCCCCTGCGGCGCCCCCGCCGGTCCCCAGGGCGGCGGGGGGGTCACGTGACCCCCCCGAACCGGAAGTGGCCCCTGGGGGGGTCACGTGACCCCCGCCGGACCGGAAGTGCCCCGCCGGCCGCCATCTTGGATCCCGGGGGCGGCCATCTTGGCGCGGGGGGCGGTTCCCGAGCCGATTCGGGGCCTAACGAGCCCGTTCGGGGGCCCCTGCGGCGCCCCCGCCGGTCCCCAGGGCGGCGGGGGGGGTCACGTGACCCCCCCCGAACCGGAAGTGGCCCCTGGGGGGGTCACGTGACCCCCGCCGGACCGGAAGTGCCCCGCCGGCCGCCATCTTGGATCCCGGGGGCGGCCATCTTGGCGCGGGGGCGGTTCCCGAGCCGATTCGGGGCCTAACGAGCCCGTTCGGGGGCCCCTGCGGCGCCCCCGCCGGTCCCCAGGGCGGCGGGGGGGGTCACGTGACCCCCCCGAACCGGAAGTGGCCCCTGGGGGGGTCACGTGACCCCCGCCGGACCGGAAGTGCCCCGCCGGCCGCCATCTTGGATCCCGGGGGCGGCCATCTTGGCGCGGGGGCGGTTCCCGAGCCGATTCGGGGCCTAACGAGCCCGTTCGGGGGCCCCTGCGGCGC
>NW_026623047.1:0-12347 GCF_023065955.2 Ursus arctos
CTGACCTGGGGTCAGGCCATGAACCCACATGGCACCTTTCTTTTAGAGAAGCCTATGCCTACACCTCCTAGAAAATATTTCTAATGAAGTACAAGCCCATCAGGACTACGGTGTGAACGGTAGCACACAGCCTGCATGGTAGTAGTCAGTAATTCTAACAAGGGTTAACCCCACCCCCCGTCTCACAAAACCTTCCTCCGTCCCCACGGAACTCATGGTCTGCCCTCAGAAAACCCTCCAGGAAACAAACCTTTCATCTGAATGCTCTCTTCACCTTCTGCTACAAATCTTGTCCAACCACAATGATATGAAACTAGAAATCAGTCTCAAGAAAAAAATGGGACAGTCAAAAACAGGTGGAGATTGGGGGGCCTGGGTGGCTCAGTCATTAAGGATCTGCCTTCAGCTCAGGTCGTGATCCCAGGAGCCTGGGATCTAGCCCCGAATCAGGCTCCTTGCTCAGTGGGAAGCCCGCTTCTCCCTCTCCCACCCCCCTGCTTGCGTTCCCTCTCTCGCTGTCTCACTCTCTGCCAGATACTTAAATAATCTTAAAAAAATATGTGGAGATTTAACAACATGCTACTGAACAACCAACAGTCAAAGAAGAAATCAAAAAAAATTTAGAAGTACCTTGACACTGATGAAAAAGACAACCTACAAAAACTTATGGGATGCAGCAAAAGTAGCTCTACGGGGGGGACGTTCATAGAAATTCAAGTCTTCATCAATCCATGAGAATGCTCTCCAATAAACAACCTGATTTCTGTGGTAAAGAAGTAGAAAAAAAAACAGCAAACAAAGCCCCAAATTAGTAGAAATAAGGAAATAACAAAAAGGAATGCATAAATAAATCCAACAGAGACTAAAAAGACAAAAAAAAAAAAAACACACACACACAATGAAAATGAGAGCTGCCTTTTTTGGAAAGATAAACAAAACTGACAAACTTAGCTAGACTCACCAAGAAAGACAGAGGACTCGAATGCAATCAGGAAAGAAAGATAATGGATTCCTGTCTCATATCAAAATCAAAAGAACTCTTCCACCTTGGACACAACAACTTCTTGCAAGCCACGTCTCTAAAGGCAAAGGAAATAAAAGCAAAAATGAACTATTGGCACTTCATCAAGATAAAAAGTTTCTGCACGGCAAAGCAAACGATCAACAAAACAAAAGGGCAACCTATGGAATCGAAGAAGATATCTGCAAATGATATTACAGATAAAGGGCTGGTATCCAAGATCTATAAAGAACTCCTCAAACTCGACACCCAAAAAATGGGCAGAAGACACAAAGAGATACTTGTCCAGAGAAGACATACAAATGGCCAACAGACACATGAAAAAATGCTCCACATCACTTGCCATCAGGCAAATACAAATCAAAACTACAATGAGATACCACCTTACACCAGTTAGAATGGTTAAAATTAACAAGGCCGGGGGCACCTGGGTGGCACAGCGGTTAAGCGTCTGCCTTCGGCTCAGGGCGTGATCCCGGCATTATGGGATGGAGCCCCACATCAGGCTCCTCCGCTATGAGCCTGCTTCTTCCTCTCCCACTCCCCCTGCTTGTGTTCCCTCTCTCGCTGGCTGTCTCTATCTCTGTGGAATAAATAAATAAAATCTTGAGAAGAAATTAACAAGACAGGAAATAAAAAAAAGTCAGAGAGGATGTGGAGAAAGGGGAGCCCTCTAACACTACTCGTGAGAATTCAAGCTGGTACAGCCACTTTTGAAAACAATATGGAGATTCCTCAAGACGTTGAACACAGAGCTATCCTACGACCCACCAATTGCACTACTGGGTATTTACCCCATAGACACAGAGTAATGAAAAGAAGGGGCACCTGTATCCCAATGTTCATAGCAGCAATGTCCCTAATAGCCAAACTGTGGAAGGAGCCAAGATGTCCTTCAGCAGATGAATGGACAAAGAAGATGTGGTTCATCTATACAATGGAATATTACTCAGTCATCAGAAAGGATGAATACCCGCCATTTGCACCAACGTGGATGGACCAGGAGGGGATTATGCTAAGTGAAATTAAGTCAAGCAGAGAAAGACAATTATCATATCGTTTCACTCCTATGTGGAATGGAAGGAATAGCATGGAGGACATTAGGAGAAGGAAGGGAAAAGTGAAGGTGGGGAATGAGAGGGGGAGATGAACCATGAGAGACTATTGACACTGGGAAACAAACTGAAGGTTGCAGAAAGGGAGGGGTAGGGGAATGGGTTATCCTGGTGATGGGTATTAAGGAGGGCACGTGTCATAATGAGCACTAGGTGTTATATGCAAACAATGAATCCTGGAACACTACATCAAAAACAAATGAAGTACTGTAGGGTGACTAACATAATTTTAAAAAAAGAGAAAGATATGAAATCCATACAGGAAAACGGTCACTATTTGCAAATGACATGAAATCCCAAAAGATTCCACACACACACAAAAAAAAAACTGTTAGAATAAACAAATTCAAGAAAGCTGCAGGATATAAAGTCAATACACAGAGACCTGTTGTCTTTATTTTTTTTCAGATTTTATTTATTTATTTGACAGGAAGAGAAAAAGCACGAGCCGGGGGAGTGTCAGAAAGACGGAGAAGCAGACCCTCGCTAAGCGGGGAGCCCAACACGGGGCTCGATCCCAGAACTCTGACCTGAGCAGAAGGCAGACGCTTCACCTATGGAGCCACCCAGATGACCCAACTTCTTGCATTTCTGTATACTGATGACACACTTTCGCAAAGAGAAATTAAAAAAGCAATGCCATTTACAATTGCATCAAAAAAAAAATCTAGGAATAAAAGTAACCAACAATGAGAAAGACATAGTATACTCAACACATGGCAGAAAAGAAATGAAAAACATGTGTGTCGAGGGGGGGCAGAATGTATGGGTCAAAGATTTGGAAGGCAACACAAACAAATGGAAGCATACGCCATGCTCCTTAACTGGAAGAGTTAATTATGTGAACATGTCCATCGTACCCAAAGCAATCGACAGATGTGATGAAATCCCCATCTGAATTCCAGTGGCATTATTCGAGGAAATAGAAAACAGTCCTCAAACTTGCATGGAATCACAAAAGACCCCAAATACCCAAAGCAACCTGGAGAAAGAAAGGTGCAGTCAACACCACTCCTGGATTTCAAGCTAGATTACAAAGCTGTTGTCATCAAAACAGGATGGTACTGGCAGAAACACAGACACCAGGTCAGTGGAACAGAACAGAAAGCTCAGAAACTTACCCACACGTAGATGACCCTAACTTACGACACAGCAGCAGAAGATATGCCATGAGGGAAGGACTGTCTCTTCGGTGACCGGTAACAGGCCAACTGGACACTAAATGCAGAAGAATATAACTGGGTCACTTTCTTACACCACACACAAAATTTTTAATGGATGAATGATTTGAACATAAGACCCGAATCCATAAACCTCCAAGAAGACACAGGTACTAAGTCTCTCGACATTGGTTTTGGCAAAGAGTCTTCAGATCGGACACCAAATGCAAAGGCAACAAAAGCAAAAATAAACAAGTGGAACAACATCAAACTGAAATCTTCCACACGGCAAAAGAAACCATCAAAAACTTAAAAGGCCACTGACCCAATAAGAAAAAAATATCTGCGAATCATATGTGTGAGAAGAGGCTAATATCCAAAATGCACACAACACTCATACAAATCAAAACAAAAAAAAAACTGTATAAAAAATGGGGTGAATATGTGAATAGATACTGTCCAAAGATGGCACACAGGTGCCAACAGACAGAAAAAGTTGTTCGACATCACTAAGCATCGTCAGGGAAACATCAGTCAAACCCACAATCGGCTATCCCCTCACAACTGTTGGAACAGCAATTGTCCCAGAGACAGACACCAGGTGGGGTCAAGGGTGTGCAGACGAGGAGACACTGTGCGCTGTTGGTGGGAATGGAAATTGGTGCAGCCACTGTGACAAACGGTATGGAGGTTCCTGAAAAAATAAATACAACTACCACATGACCCAGTAATGGCTCTACTGAGTATTGATTTGGAGAACACAAAAATACTGCCTCAAAAAGACAGATGCACTCCCACGTTCACTGCAGCATTATTCACAATAACCAGACATGGAAACACAGACCTTGGGGGCCTTATGCCAAGTAACTCAGACACAGAAAGACAAATACCAGATGCTCTCATGTACATTCCACGTGGAATAAACAAATACTGAACACATAGATACTGAGAGCAGATTGGTAGGTGCCAGCTTCGGGGATGGGGTGGTAGAAACGGGTGAAGGTGGTCCAAGTCTCAATGTTTGAGTGAGAAAATCCGACAGTCATGAAATGTTCTGTCCAGCATGGAGACTAAAACTAACCCCGCAGCATGGGGTATAGGTTTCCCTGCTCTTTGAAAGTACAGGGCTTCTGAGAAACCTTGCACAGCAGAAATGGTGTAAAGAAGGAATGACCATTCATCTACACGGAAAAATTGGACAGTGTGCTCAGACTCCAAGATTCCTTCTCTTTGGCTTTTCTTAGGCCTCAGGACACAAGTTTCTAACGGAGGCCCAGCATAAATGAAGATAAAGCACAGCAGAGGCTCACAGACACAATTCAAAGTGCTGGTGGCTGGATGCGGAGAGCGGTTCCCAGCGGAAGGAGCTGGTTGGGGTGCACGCCGCCTCTGTCGTGCTTCTCCCCAAAACAGATGCTGAACGCGATTCTCACCGTTCACCTTTTTTCATAAGAGGGAAATCCTCTTTAGGTCTCTTCCTCTCACTGAAGCTGGGTAATAACGTAGTTCTTTCAAGAAAGCCAAGCGTCTTACTGTGAACGTTTAAAAGCCGGGGGATACTTGTACTTGAGCATTGCTGAGGGAGGAGATGTGAAAGGTTCTCCCAGACACAAACCTCAGCAGATCCACCGGGAAAGGCACCTTCCTCAGCATGCGGAACACGGACTACCTCCTTACCCCAGAAACCCTCTCCTTCCCCTCGATCAGGACAACCCACAACAGCTGGGAGTTACCCCAATTCCTCCGTTCTCCTGCTCCTAATAGCTAACTCATCAGCAAATCCTGTGAGCTCCATCTTCAAAATGGACCCAGAATAGGTCTAACCACTCCATCCAAGGCCACCTGTCTGGTCCACAGTGCCTGAGTTCCTGGAAAAGCTTCGTCATTGACCTGCCTTGCCATCTTCAACCCTCTGTCATCTGTTCTCAATGCTGTAGCCACGATGGCCTAGTGAAACAGGGTCTCATGGGGTTAGAGCCCTGGAATGGCTTTCTGTCGCCCTCTGTCACCTCCCTGAGGTCATGTCCTAAGCTGTCCCCTGTGGCCACAGGGCCTTCTTGCTGCTCCTGGACATATCTGGAATTCTCCTGCCCCAGAGCCTTTGCACATGCTTTCCCTTCTGTTTAGAATGCTCTTGATGTGTTCTCACTCGCCTTCTGAGAAGTCTGAATTGGAGTGACAGGGACAGAAGGTGAGGCTGTGTGTGTTGGGTGAGGCTGGTGGCCCAGAAAAAGGTTTTCTGCCAGCTCTCCACCTGTGCCTCACTTGTCCTCAGCCAGGAACTTGCACACAGCCCTCACCTGTCACAACTCTCACACAGGAGACCCACAGCCACCCCTGGAGCCCACCCTGCCCACACCCTGCTGCAGAATGCATTCAGCTCTCCTCTGGGACCCCTGTCAGCTTTACCCAGACCTGGAACTCCCCCGTCTCCTGCAAACCTCCCGGATTCCCCCTCTTCTTGCAAAATCACACTGGCGCAAGGCTTTCATGAGAAAGCTATAATGCTAACTAATGAAAGGTTCACACCTACTTTCCCCTTCTGTTGCCTTTCTCTCCTTCTGTCCTACCTGTGCAAACTGTAACATATCAGTGGAACATGAACATGCTCTGAGATCTGAATCTTTCATTGCAGCTTTCTGAGGACTCCTTATGTGATAAGAAACTAGTGTATCTTACAACAGGGTGTTTTACAACTATCATCTATAGAACAGTACAGCCCAAATCACTACAATTTTACCTCACTCTTCATGAAGCAGAACACTTTTTCCTTTCTTCTTTTACTTAAATTCCAGTTAGTTCACATGCCATGGAATATTCGCTTCAGGGGTAGGATTTAGTGATTCCTCACCTGCATACAGTACCCAGTGCTCATCACAAGCGCCCTCCTTAATACCCCTCACCCATTTAACTCTTCCCCCCACGCCCCTGTCCTGCAGCAACACTCAGTTTGTTCTCCAAGGTTGAGTCTATTTCCTTGTTTGCCTTTCTCATCACCCCTCAACTCTGTTCATCTGTTTTCTTTCTGAAATTCCACAAGCGTGAGAGCATAGGATATTTGTCTTTCCTCACTAATTTTGCTTAGCTTAATACACTCTAGATCCATCCACATCCTTGCAAATGGTAAGATTTCATTCTTTTTGAAGCTGAGTCATATTCCCATATATATATATATATATATATATATATATATATATATATATATATATATATATATATATATGGCAAGCAGTTGCAGAATTCACCCCAAGGCTCCTGACGCCAAGCCCCTTGAAGCCACCAGCATGCCACTATCCAAAAGAATTCCCAGACTCTCCTTCTGACTCCACCACCAAAGAAACTACAGACAGAATATGGCACCTCAAAATATCGAGATAATAGTAAAACTAGAAAGTCAAGCTCAACTTTTAAACAGGAACAGGCCCATTTGGATAATTTTGAATTTTCCCTCCACCCTAATTTTAACTCTTCTGATGAATAAACTAATCAATGATGAAACATCACCTTTGTCAAATGACATCATCCAAGTCTGTATCAGATGAAAAAAAGCCATCTAACTCTAGATGCTGGCCACTCAACCATATCTTAGGCCCAATTGAATAAACATTGTTAGATGAAGGAACAAATTAGATGTTACAAACAGGCACAGAGTGAATCTCACCTTCCCTTTCTAATAAAAGAGGGTTCCTAGGAAACAGATAGTCAAAATACATTTGTAAGCAATAAATGGACAGAGAAATTGTGATCCCCTGCAAAGTTCTACCTGCAGGGAAACTAAGTAATTCTTGCACCAAACCCAGAATGCTGACAGCTACTTCAATTTTACTTTGTGGCTCAACTAGAGAAAAGAGAAAAGCCCAGGAGGTTTTGGGATAATGAGAGGTTTTACCTCCAGTCCTGACATAGATAGGACATTATGCCAAAATAGCTGTGTTTTCTCTGAACACTGGCGTCCTGTGACAAGCTGCCTCCCTGACTCAGATGCTGACGTTCAAAACCTCGAGTCTCAGGGAGCCAGAGCAGAGAAGTGCTGTCAGCTGGGGAGAAGAAGGCACCTCTGACCTAAAGCCTGCACACCTGCTTCGGTTTCTGGACGAAGGGGCAACACATACTTGTTGTTTAGCACTAATTATCTTCATTCTCAATAGACCAATGACCTTGCCTTTTCTGGAAAGCAGACTTACTCTTCTAAAGAAACCCTCAATTCGTCTATTCCCAATGCAACTAGAGTGGGGTCTGGTTTACGCCCGCCTCCAGGCCCCCACCTGGAGGATTTTCCTGCATGATTCTAACAGCCAATTACCACTAACTCGGGGGCACACGGGGCATAATGCTGAAGTTGGGGGATGGCTCTGGGGCTTGCTACTGCCACACCTGTGCCTGGGGGACCAGGGCACACCCTGCTGAACTCGGGGTACTGCTCAAGATGCATCACCTGCACTGTGTCAGAGAACCGGGGGACACCCCACTGAAGGTGGGGATTCTGTGAGGTCCTTACCCGCACTCTTCCCGGGGAACAGGGGAAACCCTGAAATTCTGCAACCCATCCCACAAAAGCTCAGGTGAGTGGGCGCCCTGGAGTTCACGGGTATGGGGAATAAGGCCAGTTGAGGACATGGGGCGGAAGAGACTTTAAAGGGAAAAAGAAAACTCACCTGAGTCCCCACAATGAACCCTCTCCACGTGCCCTTCCAGAACCCTGCCTCCCACCTGGGGCGCACCCTACCCCCCGACCCCCACCCCGGGGCATGCTGCTCACTCACCAGCCCGGACCTCCGCAGGGCAACTCTCTCTCTCCCAGTGCCCCTTCTTCTGCCCCAGGTCTGCAACCCGCTGCAACTCTGGGACCGCCCACAGAGACGTAGCTCCACCCCCAAGCGGTGATTGGTTGGGGAGGGTGGTGCCCTAGCCCCTTGGATGCCGGGCAACCCGCCCTCAAGCCCCTGGAACCCTGAAAGTGCAGGGGGTCCAAGAGGCGCCTCCTCTACTCAACACCCAGCACAGGCATGGGTGGGGTCGTGGGCCGGGCTCCCCCCACACACCTGGCCCCTTCCAGGGACCCCTCTAGCTGCAGACCACCCTCAGCGTCCTGCCCCTTCCCTTTCTGCACCAGCCCTCCCTGCTGGGGTGTGCCTGGTTCTGGGCAAGGTCAGTGGCTCTCAGACCCTCCAAGGCTTGGGCTTTAGGACATGCAATGATTTCATGCATTTTCAGTATGTACATGTCAGTATGACTTTAATCTTATGGGAGCCAAAGAGGTTCTTTATTTTTTCTTATCTTCATGTTGGCATTTTTGGTTATTGTTTTCTTCTCGAAACAGATGTACAACATGTGCTTGGGGCAGAAATAGGGCCCATGCTTTGAGGTTTTGCCCAGTCATTTTGAGCCGGGTAAAATGTTAAAGGATAGCTTCCCTGGGAGCCCAGGATCAGGGCCCACAGATGATATAAGATAAACATTACTTTTATCATTATAATTGCTCCTAAATGGAGGAATTTGAGACAAAAGCACCTTTCACAAGAGTACCAAGAAATCAAAATGATGCCCACAGAAGGCTACCTGCTCCATGGTCAGCACAGGTAACAGAAGTGTTCACAGTCTCTGGACTCCTGCCCTTCTCCTGCCCAAATCTCTGAAGCACACAGACCACTTAAAATCAGAATTGTAGAACTGCTAGACACCTTAGAGATGTCTGGCACCATTCCCTTGGACTACAGTATAAAACACAGTAGCTCATTGTCACAAACTAATTTCAACATGAAGTGCCCCCTGGATGCACTAAGTTCTTTCTCTGCAAATGTTGACTAATGTAAGTCACAGTCATACCAGTTAAACACTACGATGGCTGGGAAGTCATCGTCGGTAAGGGAATATTTTAGCCATGTTTATAAGCATTGGCTCACTTTGTAGAAGAGGCTGAGCTGAGTGTTTTTAAATACTATTTCAGGTACAAGGGAGGAGTTAAGATGGCGGAGGAGTAGGGGACCCCTTTTTCACAGGTCCCCTGAGTCGAGCTGGATAGGTACCAGACCAGCCTAAACAACCACGGAATCAGCCTGAGACTCAGGAAGATACATCTGGATCTCTACACATGAACATCTCCAGCGCTGAGTATTGAGGTACTAAGCGGGGAGCCGTGAAACCGGGCACAGATATCGGAAGATAAACGGAAGGGGGAGGGAGCCGCCGCGTTCGGGCGCCGGGAAGCGGCAGCCACCTGCACGGGGGGAGCGGGCGCACTCACAGAGGGCACCCGCGAGAGAGCGGACTGAGACCGGTGAGCCGGGAGCGCACGCCACCAGGCATCTCGCGGAACCCAGGAATCCCGTGTGCTCACGGGATCCAGACTGAGACCGGGAGCTCCCGGAGCGCATGCGGGGCAGCTGGCAGCTGGCAGGCCACCTGCACGGGGGAGCGGGCGGACTCGCGGTCGGCACCCGCGAAACAGCAGACTGAGACCCTGAACCGGGTGCGCGCGCCACCAGGCTTCTCACGGAATTCCTGAATCCCGGTGTGCTCACGGGATCCAGACTGAGACCAGGAGCTTCTGGAGCGCGCGCAGGGCGGCTGGAGGTTGGCGGGCCACCTGCACGGGGGAGCGGGCGGACTCGCAGTCGGCACCCACGAAACAGCAGACTGAGACCCTGAACCGGGTGCGCGCGCCACCAGGCTTCTCACGGAACTCCGGAATCCTGGTGTGCTCACGGGATCCAGACTGAGACCGGGAGATCCGGGAGCGCGCGGGGGCGGCTGGCGGCTGGCGGCATTAGAAACACAAAGGACAGAGATGCGCCTGCCCTGGAAGTGAGGGCAGGGACGCCGGGTGTGGGGCGCACATCCCGGGACGCTACAGGGTTGAGCAGCACCAACAGTAACGGAGTTAAAGTGGCCAGAACATCGGTGGAGAATGGGCCGCAATCCCTCTGTTCTGTGACAATTCAGCCTCTGCTGCTCTGACTCTCAGAAGAGGCACAGCAGACCGCCAGAGAAAGCCGCCAGGGAACAAAAGCCTGGAAATACCGGCTCACAGCGTGCCCACCCCCATCCCCCCTCGCAGGGGACACGGAAACTCTACCCAAACAGGGTTGCCTGAGTATGGGCCTGGCAAAATACAAACTCTTAACAATAGAGAACAAACGGATGGTTACCAGAGAGGAGGAGGTGGATAGAGGGATGAGTGAAATAGATGAAGCGGATTAAGAGGACACTTTTCTGGATGACCACTGAGTAATATATAGAATTACTGAATCACTCTCTTGTACACCTGAAACGAATGTAACACTGTATGTTAGCTCTACTGGAATTAAAATAAATTTTTTAAAAAGATTTTTCTTTCAGGAACCTCTTTGAAAAAGCTTTTCCTCTGCAATGTGCATAAGCCCTACTTGGGAGGATTCACTCTACAATAATTATTCATTCTATGCCTCGAATTCAGATTTCACTGAGTTCTTACTGTGGATCCCAGCCCACGGGAGCCATGGTCCTTTTCTGTCCAGGCTCAGCACCTATGCCTTCAAGATTGGAAGTAGAGACACATGTCACTTCACAGTCCAGAAAGCTATTATTGTTTCTGTTTCTGTTTCAGACTTTGGGACAGGTTTCAGAGCAGGTTTATTATGGATCCTGGATCTCTACTTCAATGTTCATTACCTGGATCCATTTGGCTAATAGGTTCCCTGTGGATGGACTTGCTTCCAAGCACATACATGGAAGATGCAAAGGTGAGTGGGCTTGGTGCGGGACAGGAAGAAGACCAAAATCAGACAAGGGTCCGACCCCTCCCCTGATCCAAGAACTGCTACAGGAGAGGGTATGGGAGGTAGAATCCATGCGAAACTCCAAGGTCACCAGCTGAACACAGGAGGCATAGGTCAAGGGATCTGGAGATGCAGGGGTTGAAGGCTGCTCTGAGCTACCTCTGGGAGGAAGGGAGGGAAGGAATGGGGAGACACTGCCTGCCCCTGGCCTATGCCAGCTGCCCACCGCTCCGACACGCATCAGTCTACACAGCTGACACACAGCCTGGGCTCAGGATGGGCTGGCTCGGGTCCCTCAATCCTCAGTGGGACAGCTGGCCCCAGGGCTCAGAGACAGGCTGAGGGAGATGAGAGGGAAAGCTGCCCCACCCAGGTCATCCCCTCCTTGAGCAGACAGCCCTTCGGAACTGCTAAAAAAAAAAAAAAAAAAAAAAAAAAAAAAAAAAAAACCCACTAACGGCGTTGAAAGACATGCCATGGATGAACTAAGGCATAGAGATATGTAAAATAACATTCACTTTTAAGTTCAGAGCTGTCATCTCAGGAAGTGGGGAGAGCTTCCCTGAAGAAGACTGAGGGGAGGGCAGGCCATGCTGAAAAGGGAGACATGGCTCTCCTGATTGGGGACCTGCAGCCCCCTTCCAGGGCAGGACATCATCCTCGCATCACACGAGATCCATGGAAGTGTTCCATCAGGGCCAGATGTTTGTCTCGAGAAGGCTACCCTGGCATCGGACTGCACAGGGCACCAGGGACGAGGGCCAGATGGAGGACGGACAATACCCCGGAGGCCATGGGGCAAGAGCAGAGGCACACGACCTTGAAGATGATGATGAAAAGCAGGAGGTGGCAGCATGGAGCCGGCCCAAAAGTGCCACGGGAGCAGTGCCCACAGCTACACTGACTGGGGGCCTTCTGTGCCAGGTGTGGCTGACTTCAGTGGGCTCCAGACTAGTCCTGACCACAAGTCTAGGAAGTGTGCACCACCCCCGGCCTCCTCTCCCCTTGCAGCTGCTAGGAATCACGGTCACAGACCCTGGTCAGCTTTCGTGGAAACCAAGCAGTGGCTCCCCCGCATGCTGCACCTCTGGTGGTGGTCCAGTGCGACCCTCGTGCCTGGCCAGACACTGATGTCTACCTGTCTCCACACAAATCCACAGACAGGAGGGTGTCCCTGAATTCCACAGCACCTGATGAAACAGATCCACGGAACCCAACACCCAGTGGGTCACTCGGGACCTCTTCCCACAGAAAGCCTGGTTCTGATCCCCCACAACACCATACATCCTGGTTG
>NW_026623048.1:0-12238 GCF_023065955.2 Ursus arctos
GTGTGTCTCTATGTGCAAGTGAGCATGTGTGTGCATGGGAGCCCGTGTGTCTGTGTATGTGTCTCTACATGCATGTGAGCATGTGTGGGCGTGGGAGCCTGTGTCTGTGTGTGTGTGTGTCTCTATGTGCATGTGAGCATGTGTGGGCGTGGGAGCCCATGTGCGTGTGTGTGTGTGTGTGTCTAAGTACATTGAGCATGTGTGTGGGCTCCTCAGTCTGTGTTTCAGAAGCTGGCCCTCTGTTCTTTGACCTCCTGGCTGCCATTCCTGCTGGGCCCTTCTTAGTTTCCTTACGGCTGCCCAGTCAATGGATCAGCCCAGGGCTTGTGGAGCATTTACATGCAGAATTTGGGGTTCCCCCTAGGTGGCTTCCTCTCCTGAATTCCCAGCAGCTCGTGAAGTGTGGCCCCGAGCCGCATGCCTTGGACCCGGGATGGCGGGGTTTCTGCCTGCCCTCTGGCTGCACCTGCCGCCCCACCGGGCTTTGCCTTCAGAACATCTTTGCAGGGAGCGATCTTCTCCAGTGTCGGCTTGCTTCTGGTGTTTCTCTACTGTCCTCAGACCTCTGCTGGCCGAGCAGTGTCTCCGGGTTATACTCGCTGCCTGCGTCGTTCACTCCGGTAGAAGCTGCTCCATCGCTTTTGGAAGGAGAACCACTTTCTCTCCTGCGGTTTCCCAGAAATGATCACTTCCCGTGTAACGGGGGGGCCCAGCATCCTTCCCATATGTGTAACGGCCGTTCGGATCTGTTGTGAAACGTCTGTTCAATTCTCGTGTCCATTTCTCTCTCGACTTGTGTGATTTTGCCAACTGATTTGCAGGAGTGCTCTGTGCATCCTGGGCGTTCTGTCAATGACAAACGATTACAGGGATTGTTGTGCAAGACTCTGAATCGGACCCAAAGATGACCTCTTACGTCGTCAGTGGAAATCAAGGCCTTGTGTCCTACACCCTTCCAGGTGGGCTGATTCACTGGGGCTCTGAGCTTCTCACCGTCTTCGAGCTATCTTACAATCCCATGAGTTGTAGGCAATGCAAAGTGTCTTCTGGGGAAGCATGGTCCATTCTTCCTGTCTCCCAAGGAGCCAACCGGATGCCTTTGAAAGTGCAAAGAGTAGACATGCTTCATAGCATTCTTGATTCAACGATAGGAATGAGATACTTTGATTCTACTGAATTAATGAGCTAAATAAACATTCGAAAGGCATTTGTTATGTGTCCATGTGGGAGTCAGGAGCATACCGTGTTTTGGAAACTATCCTGTAACGTGGCACACAGGTCTTCTCCCAGATGGCCCCAGTTCTCCTGGGTGCAGGACGGTCTGTGTCCTGGGCGGGCAGGAGACCAGGTGCAGGGGAGCTGCCCTGGGGCAGCGGCACTGCTTCCTCCAGGGGCTCTAGTCAGGGTGCTCCCTGGGAATGTGGGGTCTTCTGTTAGGGGAGCCTCAGGACCCCGGTGCTCTCCACGCACGGCACTTGTCACGATGATCCTTACTTGTTTGTGGAATGAGTGACTTAACGTCTGCCTTTGCCCAGGTCTGTCAGTCCCTGGTGTCCAGAGACCGTACGTGACTCATTGGCACAGTGTGCTCGGGGCTGGTGTTGACAGCACAGTTGCCCTCTGGTAAGTCCTTATCCCGTAGATCAAGAGATGGCATCTTCAGAGGCTTTCCAGGGCTTCTGTCCTCTCCCAACATCTCTGGGCTCCAGGGACCTCCTCCTGTGACCCGTCCGCAAAGGCAGGGATCGGACTAGGAGGTTGTTCCGGAGCCTCTCCAAGAGACAGTGTGGACAGTGGACAGCACAGGAGCGTTGGGGTCAGAGGACATGGTGCAAACCCTGGCATCCTCCCTGCAGGCAGGGAGCTGAGGCCCTCTAAGGCTGCAGTTCCTTCCAGGTAAGACCGAGACAGTGACCCCACCTCTTGCGTTGTGAGCACGAAGTGAGAGGAGGTCCAGGTAACGGTCAGTCTCCCACGCTCACTCAACCGGGCTATTCGACCAGATGGCGTTCTCCCTGTGCAGGTGAATCAGTGCCCTTGAGGGAGAGGACATTATCCTCCATAATGTGGGTGGGCCTCATCCAATGTCGAAGGACTGAAGAACAATCCCTGAGGTTTCCTGGAGAGGAAGGAGTTCTGCCCCAAGACAGCAGTGTTAGCTCCTGCCTGAGATTCCAGGCTGCTGGACTGCCCTACAGGTTCCCGGTGTGCAGGCCAACCCCCCAAGCACGTGAGCCAGTTCCTGGAAAGAGATCCTGGTACGTCTTTGTGTCTGTCTCCAGCTTAGTTTAGCTGTATTTGGCGCAGTGTCTCCATGTCTCACCTCCCATCTCCCTCCTCCTGGTTCTGATACTCTGGGTCTCTCTCTCCTACCTGTCTTCTGTCTCCTCCTGGTTCTGATACTCTGGGTCTCTCTCTCTCTCTTTTTTATGAGCTACAACGTGATGCTGTGTTTTATTATGTTCAGTTAGCCACTGTATAGTACATCATTAGTTTTTCATGTAGTGTTCCATGATTCATAGGTGGGTATAGCACCCAGGGCTCATCACAGAATGTGCCTTCCTTAATACCTATCACCCTGCTACCCCATCCCCCCAATCCCTCTCCTCTGAGACTCTCAGTTAGTTTCCCAGGGTCCATAGTCTCTCATGGTTCATCTTCCTCTCTGATTTCTCCCCTTTCAGATTTCCCTCCCTTCTCCTATGGTCCTCCACACTATTCCTTCTATTCCATATATGAGTGAAACCATATGATTATTGTCTTGCTGTGTCTGACTTATTTCATTTAGCATAATCCCCTCCAGTTCCGTCCATGTTGATGCAAATGTGGGTAATCGTTCTTTCTGATGGCTGAGTAATATTCCATTGTGTATATGAACCAATCTTCTTTATCCAGTCATCTGTGAAAGGACATCTCGGCTCCTTCCACATTTTAGCTATTGTGGACATTGGTGCTATGAACATTGGGGTGCATGTGGCCCTTCTCTTCACTATGTCTGTATCTTTGGGGTAAATACCCAGTAGTGCAATTGCTGGGTCGTAGGGTAGGTCTATTATTAATATCTTGAGAAACCTAAATATTGTTTTCAAAAGTGGCTGTACCATCTTGCATTCCCACCAACAGTGTAAGAGGGCTCCCCTTTCTCCACATCCTCTCCAACATCAGTTGTTTCTTGCCTTGCTAATTTTTACCACCCTAACTGGTGTAAGATGGTATCTCAATGTGGTTGTGATTTGAATTTCCCTGACGGCTAATGATGTTGAACATTTTATCATGTGTCTGTTAGCCATTTGTATGTCTTCATTGGAAAAGTGTATGTTCATATCTTCTGCCCATTTTTTGATTTGATTATTTGTTTCTTGGGTGTTGAGTTTCAGAAGTTCTTTGTAGATCTTGGATACCAGTCCTTTATCTGTATGTCATTTGCAAATATCTTCTCCCATTCCGTGGGTTGGTTGCCTCTTAGTTTTTTTGACTGTTTCCTTGGCTGTGCAGAAGCTTTTTATCTTGATGAAGTCCCACATGTTCATTTTTTCTTTTGTTTCTCTTGCCTTTGGAGATGTGTCATGAAAAAGGTTGCTTTGGCTGATGTCGTAGAGGTTGCTGCCTATGTTCTCCTCTAGGATTTTGATGGATTCCTGTCTCACACCGAGGTCTTTCATCCATTTGGAGTTTATCTTTGTGTATGGTGTGAGAGAGTGGTTGTGTTTCATTCTCTGTGTGTAGCTGTCCAATCCTCCCAGCACCATTTATTGACTACATTGTCTTTTTTCCACTGGAAGTTTTTTCCTGCTCTGTCAAAGATTATTTTGACCATAGAGTTAGGGTCCATTTCTGGGCTCTCTATTCTGTTCCATCGGTATATGTGTCTGTTTCTGTGCCAGTACCATGCTGTCTTGGTGATCACAGCTTTGTAGTATAGCTTGAAATCAGGCAACAAGATGCTCCTAGCTTTGTTTTTCTTTTTCAACATTTCCATTGAGATTCGGGGTGTTTTCTGATTCCACACTAATTTTAGGATTGTTTCTTCCCCATTTTGAAAAACGTCATTGGTATTTTGATCGGGATGGCATTGAAAGTATAGATTGCTCTGGGTAGCATAGACATTTTAACTATGTTTATTTTTCCAATCCATGAGCGTGGAATATTTTTCCATCTTTTTCTGTCTTCATCAATGTCTTTCATCAGTGTTTTGTAGTTTCTAGAGTATAGATCCTTTACCTGGTTAAGTTGATTCCCGAGATTATCTTATGGTTTTTGGTGCTATTGTAAATGGGATGGATTCCCTAATTTCTCTTTCTTCAGTCTCATTGTTAGTGCATAGAAATGCAACTGATTTCTATACATTGATTTTTTATCCTGCCACGTTACTGAATTGTTGTATGAGTTCTAGTAATTTTGAGGTAGAGTCTTTTGGGTTTTCCACATACAGTATCATGTCATCTGTGAAGACAGACAGTTTGACTTCTTTGCCAATTTGAACACCTTTTATTCCTTTTTGTTGTCTGATTGCTGTTGCCAGGACTTCTAGTACTATATTGAATAATAATGGCGAGAGTGGGCATCCTTGTTGTGTTCCTGATCTTAAGGGAAAGGCTCTCAGTTTTTCCCCATTGAGAATGATATTCGCTGTGGGCTTTTCATAGATGTTTTTTATGAGACTGAGGAATGTACCCTCAATTCCTACACTCTGAAGACTTTTAATCAGGAAAGGATGCTGCATTTTGTCAATTGCTTTTTCTGCATCGATTGAGAGGGCCATACAATTCTTGTCTCTTCTCTTATTAAGGTGTTCTGTCACACTGAGTGATTTGCAAATGTTGAACCACCCTTGCATCCCAGGGACGAATCCCAGGGACTTTGACCCAAACATTCTTAAGCAGGATGGTTCTTAGCTTCTAAGTGTTTGAGTTTCTTCCAAATTTTTTCTTGTGATTGAGCTCCAGTTTCAAAGCATTGCAGACTAAGAATATGCAGGGAATAATCTCAGTCTATTGGTATCGGTTGAGACATGTTTTGTGACCCAGTTTACCGTCTATTCTGGAGAAAGTTCCATGTGCGTTCAAAAAGAATGAGTATTCAGTTGTTCTGGGGTTTAGTGTTCTATATATGTCTATGAGGTCCATCTGGTCCAGTGTGTCATTCAAAGCTCTTATTTCTTTGTTGATTTTCTGCTTAGATGATCTGTCTATTGCTGAGAGTGGAGTGTTGAAGTCCCCTACTGTTCATACATTATTATCTATACATCTCTTTATTTTGGTTACCAGTTGGCTTATGTAGTTGGCTGCTCCCATGTTGGGGGCATAGGTAATTGTTATTGTTAGATCCTCTTGTTTGATAGACCCTTTAAGAATGATATAGTGTCCTTCTGTATCTGTAACTACAGTCTTTGGCTTAAAATCTAATTTGTCTGATATATGAATTGCTACCCCAGCTGTTTTTTGAGATCCGTTGACATGAAAAATGGTTCTCCATCCCTCACTTTCAGTCTCGATGTATCTTTCCATTCAACGTGAGTCTCTTGTAGACAGCATATGAATGGGTCATGTCTCTATATCCAATCTGCAACCCTGTGGCATTTGTGGGAGCATTTAGGCCATTCACGTTGAGAGTGGTTATTGAGAGATACGATTTTAGTGTCATGATGTTGTCTGTGAAGTCCTTGTCTATAGATTGCCTCTGTAGATGTCTGTTCTGTATCAGTCTTGGGGTCTTTCTTCCTTTAGTGAACCCCCCTTAACATTTCTTGCAGAGCCAGCTTGGTGGTCACATATTCTTTCAGTTTCTGCCAGTCTTGGAAGCTCCTTGTCTCTCCATCCATTCTGAATGACGGCCTTGCTGGATAAAGTATCCTTGGCTGCATGTTCTTCTCACTTAGAGCTCTGAATATGTCTTGCCAGCCCTTTCTGGCTTTCCAGATCTCTGCAGACAGGTCTGATGTTATTCTGATGTTCCTCCTTCTGTACATGAGGAATCTCTTCCCCCTGGCCACTTTCAAGATTGTTTCCTTGGATCTAAGATTTGTGAATTGTACTGTATGTTGTGGTGTCTGTCTTTTCTCATTGATGTTTGGAGTATTCCTCTCTGTCTCTTGGACACGAATACTTGTTTCCTTCCCCAGATTAGGTAATTTATCAGCTATGATTTGTTCAATTATATTTAATAGACCTCTCTCTTTCTACATCCCCTCAGGGATCCTGATAATTCTGATATTGAAATGTTTCATTGAGTCAGTAATCTCCAGTATTCTAATTTCTTGAAATTGGAGTTTTTTTAAGCCATGTTCCCTCTTTTTCCTTCTTTTCTGTCATCTCATCTAATTCGTTCTTCTGCCTCATTTTCCCTGGCTGTGAGAACATTCAGTTTAGACTTCATTTGATTCCTAGCATTCTTAATTTCTGCCAGATTTGCTCTCATTTCCACCCTTAGAGATTCTATATTCTCGTTAATATTTTTATTAATATTTTTTTCAAGCCTACACATCATATTGACCATTGTTACTCTGAACTCCATTTCTGACAATTTGGTTATATCCCTATCCATCAGTTCTGTGGCAGAGGCCATCGTCTACGTTTCTTTCCTCTGCTGGGGGTTCCTCCTCCTTGTCGTTCTGATGAGGAGAGGTTGTGGGGATGTACAGAGCCCAAATTATTGACCAGGACCCAAGAAAGGTGCACTTGCTTTATAGGGACTTTAGGGATGTGGGCTTCTTGATTTTTCAGCCTGCCTTCTGGGGAAGGGGCCCGCTGCGCTGATACCCAGGCAACCCTGTTTGGGCAGAGTTGCCCTGCCCCCGGTGGGGGATGGGCTCAGTGAGAACCGTTTTTTGGGGGCTTTTGTCCTCCAGCTGCTTTCCCTGGCAGCTTTCTGTGTCTCTTCTGAGATTCAGAGCAGCAGTGACCATATCCAAGCCTCCGTCTCAGAACAGAGAGATCACGGTATGCTCTCCACTGTGCTATCCAGGCCACTCTGATTCCGTTTCTTTCGGTGCTGCTACGAACCCGCAGCGTCCCAGGTTGTGCGCCCCACAGCTGCTCTCCTAGTTCTCGCTCCCAGGGCCAGCATGCCTCTGCCCTTTGTGCTGCTACAACCGCCGGCCGCCCCTGGTTTGCACACTTGCTACTGAGCTACAGGTTTCAGTCTGGTGCGGTGTCCTAAAGACCTTTCCCCGTTGCTACTGGTCTGTGAGTCTGTGCCCTGCTCCAGCGCGGGAGGCTTTTGCCTTCCTGGAGCAAGAGCATGGAGGCTCCCTCGCCTTTCCCTTTATCTTCCGATATCTGCCCACAGAATCTTGGCTCTCCACTTCATACCTCGAGACCAACTGCCGGAGGTGTTCTGTTTGTGGAGATCCAGATATATCTTCTTACACCTCAGGCTGATTTCATGGATGTTCAGGATGGTCTGGTAGATATCCAGCTCGACTCAGGGCACCAGTTGAAATAGGGTGTCCTACTCCTCCGCCATCTTTACCCCTCCAAATCAAGCTTTTCTTTTATTGGAACTAACTCGAGAGAGCCTCTGTTCTTGTTAAAAGAAGGCGCTGCTACAGTGTAGGGTGTGAAAATCTCAGGTGTGACCCCTGGCTGTCAGGTCAGGACAGGGCTGCACCCCTCCCATGGGGTCCTGGAGAGGACGCTGTCTTTTCTTTTTTTTCCATTGGATATTTTTTCCTGATTTGTCAAAGATTAGTTGACTATAGAGTTGAGGTTCCATTTCTGGAGTCTCTATTCTGTTCTAGTGATGAATGTGTCTGTTTTTGTGCCAGTACCATGCTGTCTTGGCGATCACAGCTTTGTAATAGAGCTTGAAGTCGGGCAACCTGATGCCCCCAGCTTTGTTTCTCTTTTTCAACATTTCCTTGGTGAACTGGGGTCTTTTCTTATTCCATACAAATTTTAGGGTAGTTTGTTCCAGCTCTGTGAAAAATGTCAATGGTATTTGGATAGGGATTTCACTGCAAGTGTAGATTGCATAAAAAGGGAGGATAGGGGCGCCTGGGTGGCACAGCGGTTAAGCGTCTGCCTTCGGCTCAGGGCGTGATCCCGGCGTTATGGGATCGGGCCCCACATCAGGCTCCTCCGCTATGACCCTGCTTCTTCCTCTCCCACTCCCCCTGTTTGTGTTCCCTCTCTCGCTGGCTGTCTCTGTCTCTGTCAAATAAATAAATAAAATCTTTAAAAAAAAAGAAAGGGAGGATAGACATTTAAAAATGTTTATTCTTCCAATCCATGAGGAATGTGTTTCCATCTCTTTGTATCTTCCTCAATTTCTGTCATAAGTTTTCTGTAGTTTCTAGAGTATAGATCCTTTACCTCTTTGGTTAGGTTTATTCCTAGGTATCTTATGCTTTTTGTTGCTATTGTAAATGGAATCAATTGCTTAATTTCTCTTTCTTGAGTAACATCGTTAGTGTATAGAAAAGCAACTGATTTCTGTGCATTGATTTTGTATCCCGCCACATTGCTGAATTGCTGTATGAGTTCTAGTAATTTGGGGTGGAGTCTTTTGGGTTTTCCACATAATGTATCATGTCATCTGTGAAGAGAGACAGTTTGACTTCCTTTTTGCCAATTTCAATGCCTTTAATTTCTTTTCGTTGTCTGAGTGCTGAGGCCAGGACTTCCAGTACTATGTTGAACAATGGTGAGAGGAGGGATCACTGTCGTGCTCTGACCTTAAGGGAAAAGCTCTCAGTTTTTCCCCATTGAGGATGATATTACTGTGGGCTTTTCATGGATGGTTTTCATGATACTGAGGAATGTTCCTTCTATCCTTACACTCTGAAATGTTTTTTTTTAATTTTTAAATTTTTATTTTTTTGATGTAAAGTTCAATGATTCATTAGTTGCATATAACACCCAGTGCACCATGCAATACGTGCCCTCCTTACTACCCATCACCAGCTTATCCCATTCCCGCACCCCGTCCCCTCTGAAGCCCTCAGTTTGTTTCTCAGAAGAGTTTTAATCAGGAAAGGATGCTGTATTTTGTCAAATCCTCTTTCTGCATCAATTGAGAGGATCATATGGTTCTTGTCTTTTCTTTTATTAATGTGGTCTATCACGTTGATTGATTTGGGAATGTTGAACCACCTTTGCATCCAAGGGATGAATCCCATTTGGTCATGGTGCATAATCCTTTTCATGTACTGTTGGATCCTACTGGCTAAGATCTTGTTGAATATTTTGGCGTCCATATTCATCAGGGATATCAGTCTGTAATTCTCCTTTTTGATGGCATCTTTGCATGGTGTTGGGATCACGGTAATGCTGTCCTCACAGAACGAGTTTGGAAGTTTTCCTTCTGTTTCTATTTTTTGAAACAGCCTCAGTAGAATAGGTATTATTTCTTCTTTAAGTGTTTGGTAGAATTCCCCTGGGAAGCTATCTGGCCCTGGGCTCTTGTTTTTTGGGAGCTTTTTGATCACTGCTTCAGTTTGTTACTGGTTGTCAGTCTGTTCAGACTTTCTACCTCTTCCTGTTTCAGTCTTAGTAGTTTATAAGTTTCCAGGAAGGCATCTATTTCTTCCATGTTGCTCAGGTTGTTGGCATATGGTTGCTGGTAATAATTTCTAATAATTGCTTCTATTTTCCTATTGTTAGTCGTGATCTCTCCCCTTTCATTCATGATTTTATGTGTTTGGGTCCTTTCTCTTTTCTTTTGGGTAAGTCTGGCCAGAGGTTTATCGATCTTACTAATTCTTTCAAAGAACCAGCTTCTAGTTTCGTTGATCTGTCCTACTGTTTTTCTGGTTTCTAGTTCATTGATTTCTGCTCTAATCTTTATTATTTCTCTTCTCCTGCCTGGCTTAGGTTTTATTTGCCATTGTTTCTCCTGCTCTTTTAGGTGTAAGGTTAGCTTGTGCATTTCAATTTTTCTAATTTTCTGAGAGAGACATGGATGGGTATGTATTTCCCTCTTAGGACCACCTTTGCAGTATTCCATAGGTTTTGTACTGAAGTGTTTTCATTGTCATTAGTTTGCATGAATTGTTTAAGTTCTTTAATCTCCTGGTTGATCCAATCATTCTTTAGCAGGATGCTCTTTAACTTCCAAGTGTTTGAGTTCCTTCCAAATTTCTTCTTGTGGTTGAGTTCCAGTTTCAAGGCATTGTGGTCTGATAACATGCAAGGAATAATCTCAATCTTTTGGTGTTGGCTGAGACCCGATTTGTGACCCAGGACGTGGTCTATTCTGGAGAAAGTTCCGTGTGCATTTGAGAAGAATGAGTATTCTGTTGTTTTAGGGTGGAATGGTCTGCATATAACTATGAAGTCCATTTGGTCCAATGTGTAATTCAGAGGTCTTGTTTCTCTGTTGATTTTCTGCTTAGATGATCTGTCCAGTGCTGAGAGTGGAGTGTTAAAATCTCCTACTATTAAAGTATTATTATCAATATGATTGTTTATTTTGGTTAACAGCTGACTTACATAGTTGGCTGCTCCTATGCTGGAGGCATAGATATTTACAATTGTTTGATCCTCTTGTCGGAGAGACCCTTTAATATTGATATAGTGTCCCTCTGCATCTCTTAATACAGTGTTTGGTTTAAATTCTAACTTGTCTGATATGAGAATTGCTACCCCAGCTTTCTTACGAGGTCCGTTGGCATGAAAAATTGTTCTCCATCCCCTCACTTGCAGTCTAGAGGTGTCTTTAGGTTCAAAACGAGGCTCTTGTAGACGGCATATGGATGGGTTTTGTCTTTGTATCCAATCTGCAACCCTGTGCGGTTTCATGGGAACATTTAGTGTGGCCACGTTGAGAGTCACTACTGAAAGATATGTGTTTATTGCCATCCTATTGCCTGTACAGTCCTTGTTTCTATGGGTTGTCTCTATAAATTTCTGGTCCATATTACTCTTGGGGTCTTTCTTCTTTGATAGAATCCCCCTTAATATTTCTTGCAGGGCTGGCTTGGTGGTCACATATTCTTTCAGTTTCAGGCTGTCCTGGAAGGTCTTTAACTCTCCATCAATTCTGAATGACCGCCTTGCAGGATAAAGTATGCTTGGCTGCGTGTTCTCATTTAATACCCTGAATATGTCTTGCCAGGCCTTTCTGGCTTTCCAGGTCTCTGTGGATAGGTCTGACATTATTCTGATGTTTCTCCCTCCTTAGGTAAGAAATCTCTTCCCCTTTGCTGCTCTCAGGATAGCTTTGTTGGTTCTATGATTTGCAAGTTTTACTATTATATGTCAGGGCGTTGGTCTGTTCTCTTTGACCTTGGGAGGGGTCCTCTCTGCCTTTTGGACACGAATGCTTGTTTCCTTCCCCAGATGAGGGAAGTTCTCAGCTACAATTTGCTCAAATATATCTTCTAGCCCCCCCTCCACCCCCTTGGGGATCCCAATAATTCTGACAGTGGACTGTTTCATGGCCTCATTCATCTCTTTAAGTCTGTTCTCATGGGCTTTTACCTGTTTATCCCAGATCTCCCTGGCTTCGTTCCTTTCTATCAGCTTGTGTACTAGATCACTAATTCATTTTTCTGCCTCATTTTCCCTAACTGTTGGAATATCCAGTTTAGACTGCATCTCATTCATAGCGTTTTTATGTTTGGTCTGATTAGATCTCATTTCTGCCCTTAGAGATTCTATATTGTCACTAATGGTTTTCTCAAGCGTGGCCATTGACTTCATGATTACTATTCTGAAGTCTATCTCTGACATCTTGCTTATATCCATATCCATTAGGTCTGCTGGAGAAGCCATTGTCTCTGGTTCTTTTCTTTGTGGGAGTTCCTTCTCCTACTCATTTTGTTGAGAGGTGGTTGAGGGAATGTGCAGAGCCCAAAATTCAACCACAACCAGGCAAGATGTACCCTAAAAACGTCTGGAGTGGTCAGAAGCCACTGCTGAAAAAACAAAGCCAAAATGAAACCCAAGAATAACATTCATAAAATTATTTTTTTTACAATTAAAAATAAAAAAAAGGAGAAGAAAAAAAAGAGAAAAAAGGTTGGTGAGGGGAGCAGGGTTTATTATCTCTCAGTGTGGGCGAGGTGCGGTGTTTACGTTCTTCCTGGGTGTATTTTGTTCTGTTTGTTAGAGGACACTACTTCCCAGAGTTACAGGGAAAATAAAAGTGGTGTATATATAAAGATAATATACATAGGGAAAAAAGCACTACATTGAAGCATGGATCTCTATAAAAAATAGAGGTGTGAATAAAAACAAGGTAAAAAGTACTATGAAATATGTTGTTTAAACATCTAGTTGAAATGAGAAAAGGGTAA
>NW_026623049.1:0-11926 GCF_023065955.2 Ursus arctos
CTATGTATATTATCTTTATATATACACCACTTTTATTTTCCCTGTAACTCTGGGAAGTAGTGTCCTCTAACAAACAGAACAAAATACACCCAGGAAGAACGTAAACACCGCACCTCGCCCACACTGAGAGATAATAAACCCTGCTCCCCTCACCAACCTTTTTTCTCTTTTTTTTCTTCTCCTTTTTTTTATTTTTAATTGTAAAAAAAATAATTTTATGAATGTTATTCTTGGGTTTCATTTTGGCTTTGTTTTTTCAGCAGTGGCTTCTGACCACTCCAGACGTTTTTAGGGTACATCTTGCCTGGTTGTGGTTGAATTTTGGGCTCTGCACATTCCCTCAACCACCTCTCAACAAAATGAGTAGGAGAAGGAACTCCCACAAAGAAAAGAACCAGAGACAATGGCTTCTCCAGCAGACCTAATGGATATGGATATAAGCAAGATGTCAGAGATAGACTTCAGAATAGTAATCATGAAGTCAATGGCCACGCTTGAGAAAACCATTAGTGACAATATAGAATCTCTAAGGGCAGAAATGAGATCTAATCAGACCAAACATAAAAACGCTATGAATGAGATGCAGTCTAAACTGGATATTCCAACAGTTAGGGAAAATGAGGCAGAAAAATGAATTAGTGATCTAGTACACAAGCTGATAGAAAGGAACGAAGCCAGGGAGATCTGGGATAAACAGGTAAAAGCCCATGAGAACAGACTTAAAGAGATGAATGAGGCCATGAAACAGTCCACTGTCAGAATTATTGGGATCCCCAAGGGGGTGGAGGGGGGGCTAGAAGATATATTTGAGCAAATTGTAGCTGAGAACTTCCCTCATCTGGGGAAGGAAACAAGCATTCGTGTCCAAAAGGCAGAGAGGACCCCTCCCAAGGTCAAAGAGAACAGACCAACGCCCTGACATATAATAGTAAAACTTGCAAATCATAGAACCAACAAAGCTATCCTGAGAGCAGCAAAGGGGAAGAGATTTCTTACCTAAGGAGGGAGAAACATCAGAATAATGTCAGACCTATCCACAGAGACCTGGAAAGCCAGAAAGGCCTGGCAAGACATATTCAGGGTATTAAATGAGAACACGCAGCCAAGCATACTTTATCCTGCAAGGCGGTCATTCAGAATTGATGGAGAGTTAAAGACCTTCCAGGACAGCCTGAAACTGAAAGAATATGTGACCACCAAGCCAGCCCTGCAAGAAATATTAAGGGGGATTCTATCAAAGAAGAAAGACCCCAAGAGTAATATGGACCAGAAATTTATAGAGACAACCCATAGAAACAAGGACTGTACAGGCAATAGGATGGCAATAAACACATATCTTTCAGTAGTGACTCTCAACGTGGCCACACTAAATGTTCCCATGAAACCGCACAGGGTTGCAGATTGGATACAAAGACAAAACCCATCCATATGCCGTCTACAAGAGCCTCGTTTTGAACCTAAAGACACCTCTAGACTGCAAGTGAGGGGATGGAGAACAATTTTTCATGCCAACGGACCTCGTAAGAAAGCTGGGGTAGCAATTCTCATATCAGACAAGTTAGAATTTAAACCAAACACTGTATTAAGAGATGCAGAGGGACACTATATCAATATTAAAGGGTCTCTCCGACAAGAGGATCAAACAATTGTAAATATCTATGCCTCCAGCATAGGAGCAGCCAACTATGTAAGTCAGCTGTTAACCAAAATAAACAATCATATTGATAATAATACTTTAATAGTAGGAGATTTTAACACTCCACTCTCAGCACTGGACAGATCATCTAAGCAGAAAATCAACAGAGAAACAAGACCTCTGAATTACACATTGGACCAAATGGACTTCATAGTTATATGCAGACCATTCCACCCTAAAACAACAGAATACTCATTCTTCTCAAATGCACACGGAACTTTCTCCAGAATAGACCACGTCCTGGGTCACAAATCGGGTCTCAGCCAACACCAAAAGATTGAGATTATTCCTTGCATGTTATCAGACCACAATGCCTTGAAACTGGAACTCAACCACAAGAAGAAATTTGGAAGGAACTCAAACACTTGGAAGTTAAAGAGCATCCTGCTAAAGAATGATTGGATCAACCAGGAGATTAAAGAACTTAAACAATTCATGCAAACTAATGACAATGAAAACACTTCAGTACAAAACCTATGGAATACTGCAAAGGTGGTCCTAAGAGGGAAATACATACCCATCCATGTCTCTCTCAGAAAATTAGAAAAATTGAAATGCACAAGCTAACCTTACACCTAAAAGAGCAGGAGAAACAATGGCAAATAAAACCTAAGCCAGGCAGGAGAAGAGAAATAATAAAGATTAGAGCAGAAATCAATGAACTAGAAACCAGAAAAACAGTAGGACAGATCAACGAAACTAGAAGCTGGTTCTTTGAAAGAATTAGTAAGATCGATAAACCTCTGGCCAGACTTACCCAAAAGAAAAGAGAAAGGACCCAAACACATAAAATCATGAATGAAAGGGGAGAGATCACGACTAACAATAGGAAAATAGAAGCAATTATTAGAAATTATTACCAGCAACCATATGCCAACAACCTGAGCAACATGGAAGAAATAGATGCCTTCCTGGAAACTTATAAACTACTAAGACTGAAACAGGAAGAGGTAGAAAGTCTGAACAGACTGACAACCAGTAACAAACTGAAGCAGTGATCAAAAAGCTCCCAAAAAACAAGAGCCCAGGGCCAGATAGCTTCCCAGGGGAATTCTACCAAACACTTAAAGAAGAAATAATACCTATTCTACTGAGGCTGTTTCAAAAAATAGAAACAGAAGGAAAACTTCCAAACTCGTTCTGTGAGGACAGCATTACCGTGATCCCAACACCATGCAAAGATGCCATCAAAAAGGAGAATTACAGACTGATATCCCTGATGAATATGGACGCCAAAATATTCAACAAGATCTTAGCCAGTAGGATCCAACAGTACATGAAAAGGATTATGCACCATGACCAAATGGGATTCATCCCTTGGATGCAAAGGTGGTTCAACATTCCCAAATCAATCAACGTGATAGACCACATTAATAAAAGAAAAGACAAGAACCATATGATCCTCTCAATTGATGCAGAAAGAGGATTTGACAAAATACAGCATCCTTTCCTGATTAAAACTCTTCTGAGAAACAAACTGAGGGCTTCAGAGGGGACGGGGTGCGGGAATGGGATAAGCTGGTGATGGGTAGTAAGGAGGGCACGTATTGCATGGTGCACTGGGTGTTATATGCAACTAATGAATCATTGAACTTTACATCAAAAAAATAAAAATTTAAAAATTAAAAAAAAACATTTCAGAGTGTAAGGATAGAAGGAACATTCCTCAGTATCATGAAAACCATCCATGAAAAGCCCACAGTAATATCATCCTCAATGGGGAAAAACTGAGAGCTTTTCCCTTAAGGTCAGAGCACGACAGTGATCCCTCCTCTCACCATTGTTCAACATAGTACTGGAAGTCCTGGCCTCAGCACTCAGACAACGAAAAGAAATTAAAGGCATTGAAATTGGCAAAAAGGAAGTCAAACTGTCTCTCTTCACAGATGACATGATACATTATGTGGAAAACCCAAAAGACTCCACCCCAAATTACTAGAACTCATACAGCAATTCAGCAATGTGGCGGGATACAAAATCAATGCACAGAAATCAGTTGCTTTTCTATACACTAACGATGTTACTCAAGAAAGAGAAATTAAGCAATTGATTCCATTTACAATAGCAACAAAAAGCATAAGATACCTAGGAATAAACCTAACCAAAGAGGTAAAGGATCTATACTCTAGAAACTACAGAAAACTTATGACAGAAATTGAGGAAGATACAAAGAGATGGAAACACATTCCTCATGGATTGGAAGAATAAACATTTTTAAATGTCTATCCTCCCTTTCTTTTTTTTTAAAGATTTTATTTATTTATTTGACAGAGACAGAGACAGCCAGCGAGAGAGGGAACACAAACAGGGGGAGTGGGAGAGGAAGAAGCAGGGTCATAGCGGAGGAGCCTGATGTGGGGCCCGATCCCATAACGCCGGGATCACGCCCTGAGCCGAAGGCAGACGCTTAACCGCTGTGCCACCCAGGCGCCCCTATCCTCCCTTTTTATGCAATCTACACTTGCAGTGAAATCCCTATCCAAATACCATTGACATTTTTCACAGAGCTGGAACAAACTACCCTAAAATTTGTATGGAATAAGAAAAGACCCCAGTTCACCAAGGAAATGTTGAAAAAGAGAAACAAAGCTGGGGGCATCAGGTTGCCCGACTTCAAGCTCTATTACAAAGCTGTGATCGCCAAGACAGCATGGTACTGGCACAAAAACAGACACATTCATCACTAGAACAGAATAGAGACTCCAGAAATGGAACCTCAACTCTATAGTCAACTAATCTTTGACAAATCAGGAAAAAATATCCAATGGAAAAAAAAGAAAAGACAGCGTCCTCTCCAGGACCCCATGGGAGGGGTGCAGCCCTGTCCTGACCTGACAGCCAGGGGTCACACCTGAGATTTTCACACCCTACACTGTAGCAGCGCCTTCTTTTAACAAGAACAGAGGCTCTCTCGAGTTAGTTCCAATAAAAGAAAAGCTTGATTTGGAGGGGTAAAGATGGCGGAGGAGTAGGACACCCTATTTCAACTGGTGCCCTGAGTCGAGCTGGATATCTACCAGACCATCCTGAACATCCATGAAATCAGCCTGAGGTGTAAGAAGATATATCTGGATCTCCACAAACAGAACACCTCCGGCAGTTGGTCTCGAGGTATGAAGTGGAGAGCCAAGATTCTGTGGGCAGATATCGGAAGATAAAGGGAAAGGCGAGGGAGCCTCCATGCTCTTGCTCCAGGAAGGCAAAAGCCTCCCGCGCTGGAGCAGGGCACAGACTCACAGACCAGTAGCAACGGGGAAAGGTCTTTAGGACACCGCACCAGACTGAAACCTGTAGCTCAGTAGCAAGTGTGCAAACCAGGGGCGGCCGGCGGTTGTAGCAGCACAAAGGGCAGAGGCATGCTGGCCCTGGGAGCGAGAACTAGGAGAGCAGCTGTGGGGCGCACAACCTGGGACGCTGCGGGTTCGTAGCAGCACCGAAAGAAACGGAATCAGAGTGGCCTGGATAGCACAGTGGAGAGCATACCGTGATCTCTCTGTTCTGAGACGGAGGCTTGGATATGGTCACTGCTGCTCTGAATCTCAGAAGAGACACAGAAAGCTGCCAGGGAAAGCAGCTGGAGGACAAAAGCCCCCAAAAAACGGTTCTCACTGAGCCCATCCCCCACCGGGGGCAGGGCAACTCTGCCCAAACAGGGTTGCCTGGGTATCAGCGCAGCGGGCCCCTTCCCCAGAAGGCAGGCTGAAAAATCAAGAAGCCCACATCCCTAAAGTCCCTATAAAGCAAGTGCACCTTTCTTGGGTCCTGGTCAATAATTTGGGCTCTGTACATCCCCACAACCTCTCCTCATCAGAACGACAAGGAGGAGGAACCCCCAGCAGAGGAAAGAAACGTAGACGATGGCCTCTGCCACAGAACTGATGGATAGGGATATAACCAAATTGTCAGAAATGGAGTTCAGAGTAACAATGGTCAATATGATGTGTAGGCTTGAAAAAAATATTAATAAAAATATTAACGAGAATATAGAATCTCTAAGGGTGGAAATGAGAGCAAATCTGGCAGAAATTAAGAATGCTAGGAATCAAATGAAGTCTAAACTGAATGTTCTCACAGCCAGGGAAAATGAGGCAGAAGAACGAATTAGATGAGATGACAGAAAAGAAGGAAAAAGAGGGAACATGGCTTAAAAAAACTCCAATTTCAAGAAATTAGAATACTGGAGATTACTGACTCAATGAAACATTTCAATATCAGAATTATCAGGATCCCTGAGGGGATGTAGAAAGAGAGAGGTCTATTAAATATAATTGAACAAATCATAGCTGATAAATTACCTAATCTGGGGAAGGAAACAAGTATTCGTGTCCAAGAGACAGAGAGGAATACTCCAAACATCAATGAGAAAAGACAGACACCACAACATACAGTACAATTCACAAATCTTAGATCCAAGGAAACAATCTTGAAAGTGGCCAGGGGGAAGAGATTCCTCATGTACAGAAGGAGGAACATCAGAATAACATCAGACCTGTCTGCAGAGATCTGGAAAGCCAGAAAGGGCTGGCAAGACATATTCAGAGCTCTAAGTGAGAAGAACATGCAGCCAAGGATACTTTATCCAGCAAGGCCGTCATTCAGAATGGATGGAGAGACAAGGAGCTTCCAAGACTGGCAGAAACTGAAAGAATATGTGACCACCAAGCTGGCTCTGCAAGAAATGTTAAGGGGGGTTCACTAAAGGAAGAAAGACCCCAAGACTGATACAGAACAGACATCTACAGAGGCAATCTATAGACAAGGACTTCACAGACAACATCATGACACTAAAATCGTATCTCTCAATAACCACTCTCAACGTGAATGGCCTAAATGCTCCCACAAATGCCACAGGGTTGCAGATTGGATATAGAGACATGACCCATTCATATGCTGTCTACAAGAGACTCACGTTGAATGGAAAGATACATCGAGACTGAAAGTGAGGGATGGAGAACCATTTTTCATGTCAACGGATCTCAAAAAACAGCTGGGGTAGCAATTCATATATCAGACAAATTAGATTTTAAGCCAAAGACTGTAGTTACAGATACAGAAGGACACTATATCATTCTTAAAGGGTCTATCAAACAAGAGGATCTAACAATAACAATTACCTATGCCCCCAACATGGGAGCAGCCAACTACATAAGCCAACTGGTAACCAAAATAAAGAGATGTATAGATAATAATGTATGAACAGTAGGGGACTTCAACACTCCACTCTCAGCAATAGACAGATCATCTAAGCAGAAAATCAACAAAGAAATAAGAGCTTTGAATGACACACTGGACCAGATGGACCTCATAGACATATATAGAACACTAAACCCCAGAACAACTGAATACTCATTCTTTTTGAACGCACATGGAACTTTCTCCAGAATAGACGGTAAACTGGGTCACAAAACATGTCTCAACCGATACCAATAGACTGAGATTATTCCCTGCATATTCTTAGTCTGCAATGCTTTGAAACTGGAGCTCAATCACAAGAAAAAATTTGGAAGAAACTCAAACACTTAGAAGCTAAGAACCATCCTGCTTAAGAATGTTTGGGTCAAAGTCCCTGGGATTCGTCCCTGGGATGCAAGGGTGGTTCAACATTTGCAAATCACTCAGTGTGACAGAACACCTTAATAAGAGAAGAGACAAGAATTGTATGGCCCTCTCAATCGATGCAGAAAAAGCAATTGACAAAATGCAGCATCCTTTCCTGATTAAAAGTCTTCAGAGTGTAGGAATTGAGGGTACATTCCTCAGTCTCATAAAAAACATCTATGAAAAGCCCACAGCGAATATCATTCTCAATGGGGAAAAACTGAGAGCCTTTCCCTTAAGATCAGGAACACAACAAGGATGCCCACTCTCGCCATTATTATTCAATATAGTACTAGAAGTCCTGGCAACAGCAATCAGACAACAAAAAGGAATAAAAGGTGTTCAAATTGGCAAAGAAGTCAAACTGTCTGTCTTCACAGATGACATGATACTGTATGTGGAAAACCCAAAAGACTCTACCTCAAAATTACTAGAACTCATACAACAATTCAGTAACGTGGCAGGATAAAAAATCAATGTATAGAAATCAGTTGCATTTCTATGCACTAACAATGAGACTGAAGAAAGAGAAATTAGGGAATCCATCCCATTTACAATAGCACCAAAAACCATAAGATAATCTCGGGAATCAACTTAACCAGGTAAAGGATCTATACTCTAGAAACTACAAAACACTGATGAAAGACATTGATGAAGACAGAAAAAGATGGAAAAATATTCCACGCTCATGGATTGGAAAAATAAACATAGTTAAAATGTCTATGCTACCCAGAGCAATCTATACTTTCAATGCCATCCCGATCAAAATACCAATGACGTTTTTCAAAATGGGGAAGAAACAATCCTAAAATTAGTGTGGAATCAGAAAACACCCCGAATCTCAATGGAAATGTTGAAAAAGAAAAACAAAGCTAGGAGCATCTTGTTGCCTGATTTCAAGCTATACTACAAAGCTGTGATCACCAAGACAGCATGGTACTGGCACAGAAACAGACACATATACCGATGGAACAGAATAGAGAGCCCAGAAATGGACCCTAACTCTATGGTCAAAATAATCTTTGACAGAGCAGGAAAAAACTTCCAGTGGAAAAAAGACAATGTAGTCAATAAATGGTGCTGGGAGGATTGGACAGCTACACACAGAGAATGAAACACAACCACTCTCTCACACCATACACAAAGATAAACTCCAAATGGATGAAAGACCTCGGTGTGAGACAGGAATCCATCAAAATCCTAGAGGAGAACATAGGCAGCAACCTCTACGACATCAGCCAAAGCAACCTTTTTCATGACACATCTCCAAAGGCAAGAGAAACAAAAGAAAAAATGAACATGTGGGACTTCATCAAGATAAAAAGCTTCTGCACAGCCAAGGAAACAGTCAAAAAAACTAAGAGGCAACCAACCCACGGAATGGGAGAAGATATTTGCAAATGACATACAGATAAAGGACTGGTATCCAAGATCTACAAAGAACTTCTGAAACTCAACACCCAAGAAACAAATAATCAAATCAAAAAATGGGCAGAAGATATGAACATACACTTTTCCAATGAAGACATACAAATGGCTAACAGACACATGATAAAATGTTCAACATCATTAGCCGTCAGGGAAATTCAAATCACAACCACATTGAGATACCATCTTACACCAGTTAGGGTGGTAAAAATTAGCAAGGCAAGAAACAACTGATGTTGGAGAGGATGTGGAGAAAGGGGAGCCCTCTTACACTGTTGGTGGGAATGCAAGATGGTACAGCCACTTTTGAAAACAATATTTAGGTTTCTCAAGATATTAATAATAGACCTACCCTACGACCCAGCAATTGCACTACTGGGTATTTACCCCAAAGATACAGACATAGTGAAGAGAAGGGCCACATGCACCCCAATGTTCATAGCACCAATGTCCACAATAGCTAAAATGTGGAAGGAGCCGAGATGTCCTTTCACAGATGACTGGATAAAGAAGATTGGTTCATATACACAATGGAATATTACTCAGCCATCAGAAAGAACGATTACCCACATTTGCATCAACATGGACGGAACTGGAGGGGATTATGCTAAATGAAATAAGTCAGACACAGCAAGACAATAATCATATGGTTTCACTCATATATGGAATAGAAGGAATAGTGTGGAGGACCATAGGAGAAGGGAGGGAAATCTGAAAGGGGAGAAATCAGAGAGGAAGATGAACCATGAGAGACTATGGACCCTGGGAAACTAACTGAGAGTCTCAGAGGAGAGGGATTGGGGGGATGGGGTAGCAGGGTGATAGGTATTAAGGAAGGCACATTCTGTGATGAGCCCTGGGTGCTATACCCACCTATGAATCATGGAACACTACATGAAAAACTAATGATGTACTATACAGTGGCTAACTGAACATAATAAAACACAGCATCACGTTGTAGCTCATAAAAAAGAGAGAGAGAGAGACCCAGAGTATCAGAACCAGGAGGAGACAGAAGACAGGTAGGAGAGAGAGACCCAGAGTATCAGAACCAGGAGGAGGGAGATGGGAGGTGAGACATGGAGACACTGCGCCAAATACAGCTAAACTAAGCTGGAGACAGACACAAAGACGTACCAGGATCTCTTTCCAGGAACTGGCTCACGTGCTTGGGGGGTTGGCCTGCACACCGGGAACCTGTAGGGCAGTCCAGCAGCCTGGAATCTCAGGCAGGAGCTAACACTGCTGTCTTGGGGCAGAACTCCTTCCTCTCCAGGAAACCTCAGGGATTGTTCTTCAGTCCTTCGACATTGGATGAGGCCCACCCACATTATGGAGGATAATGTCCTCTCCCTCAAGGGCACTGATTCACCTGCACAGGGAGAACGCCATCTGGTCGAATAGCCCGGTTGAGTGAGCGTGGGAGACTGACCGTTACCTGGACCTCCTCTCACTTCGTGCTCACAACGCAAGAGGTGGGGTCACTGTCTCGGTCTTACCTGGAAGGAACTGCAGCCTTAGAGGGCCTCAGCTCCCTGCCTGCAGGGAGGATGCCAGGGTTTGCACCATGTCCTCTGACCCCAACGCTCCTGTGCTGTCCACTGTCCACACTGTCTCTTGGAGAGGCTCCGGAACAACCTCCTAGTCCGATCCCTGCCTTTGCGGACGGGTCACAGGAGGAGGTCCCTGGAGCCCAGAGATGTTGGGAGAGGACAGAAGCCCTGGAAAGCCTCTGAAGATGCCATCTCTTGATCTACGGGATAAGGACTTACCAGAGGGCAACTGTGCTGTCAACACCAGCCCCGAGCACACTGTGCCAATGAGTCACGTACGGTCTCTGGACACCAGGGACTGACAGACCTGGGCAAAGGCAGACGTTAAGTCACTCATTCCACAAACAAGTAAGGATCATCGTGACAAGTGCCGTGCGTGGAGAGCACCGGGGTCCTGAGGCTCCCCTAACAGAAGACCCCACATTCCCAGGGAGCACCCTGACTAGAGCCCCTGGAGGAAGCAGTGCCGCTGCCCCAGGGCAGCTCCCCTGCACCTGGTCTCCTGCCCGCCCAGGACACAGACCGTCCTGCACCCAGGAGAACTGGGGCCATCTGGGAGAAGACCTGTGTGCCACGTTACAGGATAGTTTCCAAAACACGGTATGCTCCTGACTCCCACATGGACACATAACAAATGCCTTTCGAATGTTTATTTAGCTCATTAATTCAGTAGAATCAAAGTATCTCATTCCTATCGTTGAATCAAGAATGCTATGAAGCATGTCTACTCTTTGCACTTTCAAAGGCATCCGGTTGGCTCCTTGGGAGACAGGAAGAATGGACCATGCTTCCCCAGAAGACACTTTGCATTGCCTACAACTCATGGGATTGTAAGATAGCTCGAAGACGGTGAGAAGCTCAGAGCCCCAGTGAATCAGCCCACCTGGAAGGGTGTAGGACACAAGGCCTTGATTTCCACTGACGACGTAAGAGGTCATCTTTGGGTCCGATTCAGAGTCTTGCACAACAATCCCTGTAATCGTTTGTCATTGACAGAACGCCCAGGATGCACAGAGCACTCCTGCAAATCAGTTGGCAAAATCACACAAGTCGAGAGAGAAATGGACACGAGAATTGAACAGACGTTTCACAACAGATCCGAACGGCCGTTACACATATGGGAAGGATGCTGGGCCCCCCCGTTACACGGGAAGTGATCATTTCTGGGAAACCGCAGGAGAGAAAGTGGTTCTCCTTCCAAAAGCGATGGAGCAGCTTCTACCGGAGTGAACGTCGCAGGCAGCGAGTATAACCCCGAGACACTGCTCGGCCAGCAGAGGTCTGAGGACAGTAGAGAAACACCAGAAGCAAGCCGACACTGGAGAAGATCGCTCCCTGCAAAGATGTTCTGAAGGCAAAGCCCGGTGGGGCGGCAGGTGCAGCCAGAGGGCAGGCAGAAACCCCGCCATCCCGGGTCCAAGGCATGCGGCTCAGGGCCACACTTCACGAGCTGCTGGGAATTCAGGAGAGGAAGCCACCTAGGGGGAACCCCAAATTCTGCATGTAAACGCTCCACAAGCCCTGGGCTGATCCCTTGACTGGGCAGCCGTAAGGAAACTAAGAAGGGCCCAGCAGGAATGGCAGCCAGGAGGTCAAAGAACAGAGGGCCAGCTTCTGAAACACAGACTGAGGAGCCCACACACATGCTCAA
>NW_026623050.1:3390000-3400000 GCF_023065955.2 Ursus arctos
GGGATAATTGTCTTTGGTAGCAATTAGCTAACAGGTTTGTTCAGTGCTATTGGCAGAGGCATCCATCATCCCCCTCCCTGACCACACTTTTTGTCTAGTGTGGACTATGGAGATCAATAGAATTCTATATAGGGGAAATCACCTCAGCTTTAATGAGCTGCAAGTCTCAGTCAGTCTTGGTTTGTATTTTTAATTTTTTCCTTTTAAAATTAGAAATTGGGGGGAAAAATCCTATTCCTTTGGGAGGGGAGAGTACTGTGTATGTACTATTGCTTTCACTAGATCAATGCTTAGTTTTAAATTGTTTTTCTTTCTATAAAAAGTGTAACTAACAACATGGGACACATAAAACGTGATTTCAGTAATATATACTTTAATAATATCTACTTTTAAGGAGCACTGTTGGGTTTTTTGTGGGATAATTGTTAGAGTATGATATGTACATTCTGCCCAGTGTCTCAGTAGTTAGAATCCTAATGGCACTTTGGGATCAAACAGTTTTGTTGTACTCACTTTTCTATTGCTCCTGGTTAAATAATGTTTTACAGTCCTTTAGAATACTATTGTGTCGTACTGCTGCTTACAACAAAACTGACATATTGATAGCGTAAGTATAGAGACTGAGTATCAGAGACGGTAAGTGACTTGGCGGTGGTCCTAATTGTTGCTACATAAAGCTGATCCCAGAGCCAGATTCCAAATTATATCTGTTCAGGTGGACTGAGTTATCTTTCTTCCTCTCAAATTAGACAGTATAGGGAAGTTTACTCACATTGCACCATTTTCTTTTCTTCACGAAATCCAAATGGGATCTGAAGTCGTTCTGAGGGAGAATAGTTAGCAGTTTCATGGTTTTCTGTGGCCTCAGAATAACCCAGTGAGGTAGGCGAGGCATAGAAGGCCAGTTCACAGATTAGGAAATAGACTGTAAGAAGTTATAAGTGCACTTGGTAATAAAGGGCATACTGGTGAGTGGCGGTGCTTGAATTCAAGGCTTCCAGTTCCTCATCAAGCTCCTTCTACTGCATTATAGTGAGTACAGTACTAGTTAGAATAGTTGTCAGGAAAGTGCTACCAGAATAGGATTGCAGGTTTTCATGTCACCTGGGCAAAAGCAGGAGATGAAGAGCTCTTTACTCTTTACTATCATGCCATCAGTTTCAGTGATTGAGCCCTACCCCACTCAGCAGTCTTTCTTCTTAGCGTAGAATATTACCAACAGCATTTTAATTAATAATGAGTAATAGGTAAATTACACTTGGGTCTGTTTTCTTAAAAGCGAAAGTCCTTACATTTTGAACAAATGAAGTATCAAAATGCATTTTTTCCCCATTTTTGTCATGTTTTCTAATTGCACCAATGGAGAATGTAATTGACCAGTTACAGACTGGGTTGTTAAGGAAGCCTGAAATTTAATTCCATGTTTTACAATCTACCCCTGGGATCTCATCTTCTCATCTTAACTTTTACAAGAAGGCAAAAGACCTTACCTTTGTTGTCGTTGTTGTTGTTGTATCGTGCTCCCCAATTTTAGCACACATTCTACTCCCCATGAAGTCTAGAATATTAAACGTGTGAGTGAATGAATGAATAAATGAGTTGAATGTCACAGTTCTTAGTGATATGGATCTGATTAGACTTAAGAGTAGTCCCTTACTAACAATACTGGAGCACTGATTCCTTTGGAACTCATGCGCTTTATTCTTCTGCAGTTCATCAAGAGCTGTGTGAGTGCTGTCTGTATCCTCAACACTAGGTACTGTGGTAGATGGAAAAAAGAATAAAATTCACAACTTTTCCATCAAAGAACTCACAGCTTAGTGGGATGTCTAAAGCACATAGATAATAATTATCTTTCTATATGTGCTTTTAGAGGTAAAAACATGCTGGAAGGAGTCAGTACCTTTTGGTTTACAGAATGAAAGGAGGTTTCACGGGCTGGGGGAGTATGGCTGCCGGGGAAGGCCATTTAAGACAGAGAACTGTGTGAACCAAGAAAGGAAAATGGAAAAGTATAAGGTATGCTTAAGAACAGTCCAGACTTGCTAACTAAAAAGCTCATATGTAGATTCATGCTGGGAATTAAAGTTGGCCAGATTCAGTTAGGATCATATGATAAAGATACTGAATTCCAGATGTGGGTGTTTGTATTTAAATTAGCAGGCTTTGGGAAACCACTGATGGTTCTAAATGGCAGAGTGACATGATCGGAGCTTTTATTTTTCTTAATGGTAGTGCTTTTCAACAAGACAGATGCGAAGGATGTCATTTACCTAGCTGTAACCAGGATTCTCCGTAATTCCTAGCACTTTTCTATAACTCCACTCCCTCTTCCACTCAAGAAGGCATATTGGAAAACAATTGAAGAACAGCAATATTAAATATCCAAGTCAGCTGTCATTTATTTAAAAAAAGCACTTACAGATTTATTTCGTGGTAGTTATAAATGATTTGTGATACACTCTATAATGAATTGAGACACAGAACTGTGTGTTGTGATGGCAGTTAAAAACCAAGGTTGAAGATAACGTGGCAACTCTATGAAGAATGGACTGAAGTGAGAAAATACTAGATGCAGTGAGAGAGAACAACTAATAAGCTATTAATTATTCTTAGAAAGTTTGAAACGAGTCTGAATTAGGGTTGCAGTGGAAGTAAAAGAGAAGAATAAGTCTATAGGCACGGCAACCTATTGGACTCTGGTAATGAGTATGTGAAAGAAGTAAGAGTTCCTTTGAATTGGGGAAGGTAAAAAATTTAATTCACTTTGGGCTACTTTAATGAAGATACCAGAATACATCTTATAGAATGCTTCTGTAAAGTTGGAAATTTAGGGCTCCTTCTCAAGAACATAGTGTGAACTTGCATCATCTGTAAATGGAGTGTTTTTTTCCCAAGACACTTTGAATAGGAGGCAGCACTCCCCACTCTGTATGTGACTCCTCATTTGATTAAGTATTCAAGTTATTACTTAATCCTTGAAATAATGAATGATTGAATTTCCATCTGTGTGGTACCTTAAATTTTTCTGCTCCCTAAATGGTGGTAAAATGAACATAAGGAATTAATGCATATTCTAGGAATAAGTGCCTCATTGAGAGGAAGTGAACACATGGAGCTTCTCTAGCTTTGTATGGAGGGGACTGCTTCCTCCTCCTAGCAAACCTCTTGTTTATTGATTATACATTCATTTAATGGGAAATATAATTTCCTTACATATTGCAGGTGGGTGCTTTTCAGCCTTTTATATAATTTCAAACACTTGTAAAAGTCTTCATTAAAAGACTTTTCAAGCTTTGACACCATACAGTGTTTTCCATTTCTTGAAAGCTCTACTGTATCCTATTCTATACTTTGAAGCTTGTTGTCTGGACAGTTCAGCTGGAATTCCCGGGGTAGGAATTTGAGCTTATTTTGGACCCTCAGTTTTTGTTGATAAAAATTGTATCAGTGGGTAGGCATTTTCTTGTATCTACTTCTACACTTGCTTTTTCCAACCAGTGGAATGAGAAAATGACTTATTTTCACTAGTTTGAAAAAGAAGTATAAAAGCGTATTCATTGCATGATAAATATTAATGATAACAATTACACTGAAAGCTTTTGTCATTCAAGAAGCTCAGAATTAGAAATTAGATCCCAGCTATGCTTTATATACAATGTAGTCAGGGGCATTTAATGAACTCTATGCTGTCCATGATCGTGGGTGTAAGTAGAGGATGGTTACTTGAAATTAAAAATAATCTACCTTGGCTATTAATGCTGATATAATACTGAAGTTCTTCCTCCCCTTATAATTTTCTCAACAGCTTGTAAGGAAATTTTTAAAGTATAAAAAGCAAACGGAATCAGTGAACAGGCTGTTGGGAGAAGAGGGGAGATGATGGTGAGAGGGTAGTTGGGGCAGGACCAAAGGGATTGCAGAGTTGCCTCACAATCTAAAAGATAAGAGTAATTAAGGATCGATGACACATTGTTGCTTGATTTTGACAGAAATAATCCCCACCACCCTCACTGGGACTTTGGGAAGAGTCGGGAAGTAAAAATTGGTTCATATAGCCTTGAAGACATTATGCTAAATGAAGTAAGTCAGACACTAAAGGACAAATATTGTATGATTCCATTTACACGAGGTGCTTCAAGTAGGCAAATTTATTGCAACACAAGGTAGAATGGTGGTTGTGAGGCTCGGAAGGAGGAGGGGATGGGGAGTTATTATTTAGTGGGTACGAATGTCAGTTCAGGAAGATAAAAAAAGTTCTAGAGATGGATGGCAGTGATGATTGCACAACAACATGAGTGTACTTATTATTACTGAATGGTACACTTAAAAATGGTTAAAATGATAAATCTTATGTATATTTTACCAGAATAAAAAAAAAAACTTTGAAAAAGTGGCTTATACATGCATGGTGCTTTTATGTACAGAATTTTCTGGTATCGTCCTGACTTCAGTAATTTTTTTTTCTTTTTTAGGAAAATGAATTTAAAATAAAGTGGAATCTTCTTAGGAACTTCAAAATATGCTTTTATTTACAAAGATTGAAAAATAAGAAAAACTCTTTGTTAGATCAGTATTTCTTTGTTTGATATGAGATACTGATTATTGACATTTCTGGTCATTTCAGAATATTGCAGAACCACGTTGATTTGTTTTTCTTCTTTAGAAATGCAGTCAATTACTTGAAACACCTTTTCTGTATCTTAGAGAAGTAGTTAATTTGGATGCCAAATTATATTATATAGTTGCCCCTTTTAATTACGGAGTTACTGCTTAGTTTAGGTTTTTTTTTTTTTTTAATCAGGTAAATTGATTAGGGGTAACAGAATTTTTGTCTGAGTCTAGCAAGACACCAGATCATTTTCTGAAGTAATTATATTTATAATTATGAAGTGGAACGTGGAAATTACAGAATGGAAATCAAGCGATTTCTTCCTCCCCAAATGATGAAAAGCACTAAACTGAGAATTATCATGGCTGGTATTTTTCAGGGGGGTTAACAGCTTAGTTAAATTGCCGCTAAGCCTAGCCTCTTTGCGGGTTGCTCCCCTGTGCTGTCTACTCTCTGACACCATCCCTGCCATCACTTGCCCCTTCCCGCCACAGACACACACACCTAACTGGAGATTGCAAGGTCCTCAGAGCCATGATCCTGAGCTTTCTGCCTCTTGTGTACAACTGTGTTGAATCCTAAGCTGCGATCTCCTTCTTCGTGTTAAGCCTTGGCGACCAGTTTTGGCCTTAGTCTTTAGAGTTCCTTTCAGTCTCATTCATTGTTTCTGCAGACAACCTCTGAACTTCAACTTTGCTTTTACTTCTAGAGTTGGAATGCCCCATACTTCCACATTCCGTGAGTAGAGCTCATCTCTTCCCTCTCATTGTATGTCTGTCACTCTGTCCACTGGCTTAGACCACGCTTCAGTTTTTAGCTCTTTATTTAGTTTTTAGCTGTTTAAGGCAATTCAAGTAAGCAGTAATGATAGCTGATATTTATATAGCACATACTATATGCCAAGTACTTTCTAAGAGCTCTACCACTTGGACATTTAATCCTCAGAACAACTTTATGAGACAAGTAGTAGTAGTATCCCCATTTTCAGATGAGGAAGCCAAGGCACAGAGATCTTAAGGGACTTGCCCCAGCTCAAGCATTAAGTAGCGACAATATGATTCTTGAACCTACGGTCTTAATGATTATGCTAAACTTCTTCCCTCCTAGGAAAAGAAGTATTTTGTCACCCACCTCTGTGTCATGAAACTTATGTGGGTAAATCATTTTCCTGAGCCAGAAAGTTTGTAAGTCAACGCTGTAGTTCACCAATGTTATTGCTTGGTTACAAACTCCTCAAATTTCCCAGTTTATCCAAAAAAGAGTGTGATTTTCTTGTAATTCTGAAACAGACTTTTAAGTACTTGCGTAATTCATTTATTTATGTCGTATAGCACTATAGGTCTTTATAAAAAGGAGTCTTAACATATAAGTGCTTAACCTTTACTTCTTAATGATGAGCTTTTAAACTGTTATTGTGCTGACATAATTAGGTATAACGCCTAAAATGCTTTGTGTGTATAGCTATAAAAAGAAAGTAATGTGATCTAGGACTGACAGTAAAGCTGTATCTAGGAAAAAATCCTATGGAAGGTTGAAATTGAATGCGGTAACTGCAATTATCTAAAAGGAAGTCTATTACCTTATGATAAAACTGTCAAAATAATGATTGGGTACTCCCACAAATTGTACAGAGAATCAATAAAACCAATATTACGTCACGGTTTGAGAATTTAGGAATTCCACTTTCTCCCAATTCATGAGCGGATGCTAATATATTTAAGAATGAGATAATTGTAAGGGCTTTTTTCCTGCTTCATTTTGTAAGTAACTCTTTGCTCGAGAAGCTTGATAAACAACATTCTTGGAAAATATGAATAGTATTTATTCATTAACCAGATAAAAATATACAGACAACATGAGCTATTTTCTTTTGCCTTGCAAGGACGTAAAATGCAGCATTTTGAGTAGATCTTCCTTGATGATGGCGAATAACTTCTGTTTCATCAAGGGCCCACGCTTTGACCATGTGGATCATAGTTGGTCGATCTGTGATGTCATTGTATACAAGCGAGCTTTTGTATTTTAATAAGGATTACCAGATTATTCTTGCTAAAACTAAATTGTGTATGTAGGTAAATGATTGTCTTCTTCACTAAGCCACCTAACCTCCAACTTCTCATTTTTGTCTTTGGATCTAAGAAGACATTTATATAATAATACAGGAATAATTTTTGGTTCCTTCTCTTGGTTCATCCCTTGGTCTCACATCTCTATATATTAGTTGACTTCAATTACATATTTTGTTGATAATATACCTGCCACTTACTTGCAACTCTAGGATTGACAGGATGTTAAGGAATTTTGTAGATAACACATGAAACACATGAATAGAACCTTATTGTTTAAAAAAGTTTTGATAAGTTTTCTTTGACCCATACAATAACCCTTCAACATAGATAAGGCAAATGTTATTTTGTGGTTATATAAATGATAAACAGAAGCTCGGGATACATGACCAGCCCCGCCGTACACTTAGAAGGGGCAAAAACTGGGACTTGATCTTGGACCACTTACACCTACCTGTTCTGCTTCCCTCATGTATCTGAATGCACAAAGGAACAGACAAAAGCAACGAGGAGGGAAGGCACCTAAATGTCCTAATTTCAGAGTCTACTTCTTTCCATTATTTAATGAGTGTCAGTTAACAGCATTGCTTAGATATTGCCCTCAGTGCTTAGCTTCTTTCAATGTGAGAAGACTTGCTCTTCTTCCGACTTAAATCTCATGTGTTACAATTTGTGTGGGTTTCCTCTCGCAGAGCTGGAATCCCAGTTTGATCTCTTACTGTCCCTTGGGGTAGCTTTTTTGGCAGCCATAGTTTGCTCATCTTCAAAATCAGATAACATCCACCTTTCAGTGTTATACAAATTAAATATGATTTTGTAAAGTACCTAGCATGGTGCTTGGCACCTAATAGGCACGCAAATGATAGTAACTTTTGTAGCAACAGGCAGTAATATTGTGATAGTTCCTTAAAACATAGGAAGGAATTAATCTTTCGTCTTATTTCAGTACACTTGAAATTTGAATTCTATGATAATTTCAGAGATTCTGAAACCTCTCGGAATTCTTTGTATGATGCTCTGTATGGGGAGAAATTAATTTTGGTCTTATCAAAACAGCGTAGAACGGGAGGATGAACTCGATTTCCTGAATTCTTTTACTAGTTTATTTATTTTAACTTAATGTGTTTTTTTCTTGTAGTAACCAAACAACAGCATGTTTGGCCTACCTATATATATGTACCGTGGAAATTTGCAGCCCTTTATTATTCTATATAACTACATCTTACATTTCAGGAATTCTTTTAGCCAATGCTTTGTGAAAAGCAACAGAAGTTTTTTGTTTTATTTTGTTGTTGTTTTTAATGGTAATGGAAGGGTTAAATATTTCATGCGCTCATATCTAGGGGGAGGAATTCCACTAGAAAGTTAAAACTTTTTTAGTAAAATTTTTATTGGGATAATTTTAGATTTACAGAAAAGTTGCCAAGAAAGTACAGAATCCCCCCTATACCTGTCACTCAGTTTTAATTACCGCCAATGTTAAAATTTTACATTCCTGTGGTACATTGGTCACTTGTGAGACACTCTTGTCGGTACATTACTATTAACCACACTGCAGGCTTTATTTGCATTGCACCACTTTTTCCATTGATAGCCTTTGGCTGGCCCAGCGTCCAGTTCTGGAACCCCATGGCCTTTCGTTGTTTTTCTACATCCTGTCTGGTGTGTGACAGTTACTCAGTCTTTCCTTGTTTTTGATGGCCATGATGGGTTTGAGGAATATCAATCAGGTATTCTGTGTAATGGTTCTCAGCTTTGATTTGTCTGACATTTTCCTCATGATTAGGCTGGGATTATAGAATTTGGAAAAGAATAGCACAGAGGGGAAGTTTCCTTATCATCCCATCTTATCAGGGAGTACATGATATCAATACAACTTATCCCTGGTTATGTTAACCTCAATCTCTTGGTTAAGTAATGTTTGCCAGATTTCTCTACTATTAAGTTACTGTTTTTCCCTTTCCAAACTCTGTTCTTTGAAAGAAAGTCACTAAATTTAGCTCACACTCAAGTGGAAGAGGAAGATTTAACCCCACCTCCTGGAGAAAGGATTATGTAGGTACATTATTTGGAATTCTTCCCTTAGGAAGTTTTGGCTCCTGTATTTATTTATTCAGTCACTTATTTATATATGCATATAGGACTTGTGATATTTATTATATACTTTGGGCTATAATCTCACTGGACAACTTTTATTTAGATCAGGAATTATATGTGTGCTACACATTCTAATCTTTTAACCATCCTCCCACCATGTTACCCATAAACTGAGCAGACATATGTCCTTGCCTGTCATTCATCTCAATGATGAAATTATTTTACATCAGTCCCAAGCAAAGCCCTTTACAAACCAATTGATAAATTCTCTTTGGTTACATACTCTTCTTTACAAAAAGAGGGCTGTCAATGCTATAATAAGTGTCAAAGATTAATTTTCTCAGTCTGATCTAAATTTTCATAAATCTGTTCAATTTATTAACTAATACTTTCTTGTTTTGTTTTGTTTTTGCAAATCAACTAGTTTTGAGTATTAGGGGCCATACTTTCAGAAGTGAAGAAATCAAAATAAAGGTGATTTCCTCTAAAATCTGGGCCTGATTTTGGTTCTTTTCCATACTCAGTCACATTCTTCCGTGATTTATCAAAAATGCTGGTCAGTCAGTGAATACCTTTGTCTGCAAGTCATGGGGTGGGCAGAATGTTCTCTGGCCTGTTTCTTGGGCTTATTTTTAAAATTATTTCTCGTTTCAATCTTGGTTTTTCTGCATTTCCATTTTAGCTGTTCCTGTTGAGTTTTTAGCCTATTGCTAAACATTTGGTGAAGAAAAGTATGGCTTGTTTAAGAACATGCCTTTCATTGATATTTTATATATTTGGTTGCTTCTATTTAGATTCTCGGCAGCAGGGGAGAGAGATCTTATGGTCTCTGGGGATGAGGAAAGTAGGCTGCACCGTTCAAAAAACCACTCGTCTGTTGCATGTTCTTGGAGTCAGCACTGGCATTCATGATGTTCTTTGTCTGGGGCTGCTTGCCTGACTTTGTGATCGGAAAGGAAGAAACAGTACCTTTAGCAGAAGTATGAAAGGCAGAAGGACTAGGGGAAATGGGTTGACAAACAGTGGTAACAAAGGGGAGATTTTGTTTTTAAAATTCCCTTATTTTCTTATCAGACATTCTGACATATTGTATGTGTCTTTCTCTCTCCCTCCCTCCCTCCTTTCTCTCTCTCTCTCTCTCTCTCTCTCTCGGAACATGTGCTCCCTGCTCTGTGGAAAGGTGGGTCTAATGGCTAAGTCAGGTTATCTGCCTTCAAAAGGCTTA